>NC_092791.1:29370522-29583022 GCF_047496795.1 Chiloscyllium punctatum | reverse complement strand
TGTGAGGTTGTGGGTACGGGAGCTTTGAGGGTGGGGGGATACAGGAGCTGTGAGGGTAGGTGTACTGTACCTGTGAGGGTGGGGGAATATAGGAGCTGTGAGGGTAGGTGTACTGTACCTGTGAGTGTGGGGGGTGTTACAGGAGCTGTGAGGGTGGGGGTGTTACAGGAGCTGTGAGGGTGGGGGATACAGGAGCTGTGAGGGTGGGGGGTACAGGAGCTGTGAGGGTAGGGATATTTCAGGAGCTGTGAGGGTGGGGGTACAGGAGCTGTGAGGGTGGGGGGGTACAGGAGCTGTGAGGTTGAGGGGGTACAGGAGCTGTGAGGGTGGGGGTGTTACAGGAGCTGTGAAGGTGGGGGGGTACAGGAGCTGTGAGGGTGGGGGTACTGGAGCTGTGAGGGAGGGGGTGTTACAGGACCTGTGAGGGTGGGGGGTACTGGAGCTGTGAGGGTGGGGGGGTGTTACAGGAGCTGTGAGGGTGGGGGGTACAGGAGCTGTGAGGTTGAGGGGGTACAGGAGCTGTGAGGGTGGGGGTACAGGAGCTGTGAGGGTGGGGGTGTTACAGGAGCTGTGAGGGTGGGGGTGTTACAGGAGCTGTGAAGGTGGGGGGTACAGGAGCTGTGAGGGTGGGGGGTGTTACAGGAGCTGTGAGGGTGGGGTGTACAGGAGCTGTGAGGGTGGGGGGTGTTACAGGAGCTGTGAGGGTGGGGGATACAGGAGCTGTGAGGGTGGGGGTGTTACAGGAGCTGTGAGGGTGGGGGATACAGGAGCTGTGAGGGTGGGGGTGTTACAGGAGCTGTGAGGGTGGGGGTACTGGAGCTGTGAGGGTGGGGGTGTTACAGGAGCTGTGAGGGTGGGGGGGTTACAGGAGCTGTGAGGGTGGGGGTACTGGAGCTGTGAGGGTGGGGGTGTTACAGGAGCTGTGAGGGTGGGGGGTGTTACAGGAGCTGTGAGGGTGGGGGGTACACGAGCTGTGAGGGTGGGGGGGTACAGGAGCTGTGAGGGTGGGGGTACTGGAGCTGTGAGGGTGGGGGTGTTACAGGAGCTGTGAGGGTGGGGGTACTGGAGCTGTGAGGGTGGGGGTGTTACAGGAGCTGTGAGGGTGGGGGGTACACGAGCTGTGAGGGTGGGGGGGTACAGGAGCTGTGAGGTTGTGGGTACGGGAGCTTTGAGGGTGGGGGGATACAGGAGCTGTGAGGGTAGGTGTACTGTACCTGTGAGGGTGGGGGGATACAGGAGCTGTGAGGGTAGGTGTACTGTACCTGTGAGGGTGGGGGGATACAGGAGCTGTGAGGGTAGGTGTACTGTACCTGTGAGGGTGGGGGAATATAGGAGCTGTGAGGGTAGGTGTACTGTACCTGTGAGGGTGGGGGGTGTTACAGGAGCTGTGAGGGTGGGGGGTGTTACAGGAGCTGTGAGGGTGGGGGTGTTACAGGAGCTGTGAAGGTGGGGGGGTACAGGAGCTGTGAGGGTTGGGGTACTGGAGCTGTGAGGGTGGGGGTGTTACAGGAGCTGTGAGGGTGGGGGTACAGGAGCTGTGAGGGTGGGGACACAGGAGCTGTGAGGCTGGGGTACAGGAGTTGTGAGGGTGGGGGGTACTGGAGCTGTGAGGGTGGGGGGTACAGGAGCTGTGAGGGAGGGGGTACAGGAGCTGTGAGGGTGGGGGGTACAGGAGCTGTGAGGATGGTGGTGTTACAGGAGCTGTGAGGGAGGGAGATACAGGAGCTGTGAGGGTGGGGGGTACAGGAGCTGTGTGGGTGGGGACACAGGATCTGTGAGGGTGGGGGTGTTACAGGAGCTGTGAGGGAGGGAGACACAGGAGCTGTGAGGGTGGGGGGTACAGGAGCTGTGTGGGTGGGGACACAGGATCTGTGAGGGTGGGGGTGTTACAGGAGCTGTGAGGGTGGGGACACAGGAGCTGTGAGGCTGGGGTACAGGATCTGTGAGGGTGGGGGTGTTACAGGAGCTGTGAGGGTGGGGGGTACTGGAGCTATGAGGGTGGGGGGTACAGGAGTTGTGAGGGTAGGGGATACAGGAGCTGTGAGGGTGGGGGGTACAGGAGCTGTGAGGGTGGGGGGGTACTGGAGCTGTGAGGGTAGGGGGAAGTACTGGAGCTGTGAGGGTAGGGGTTACAGGAGCTGTGAGGGTGGGATACAGGACCTGTGAGGGTGGGGGTTACAGGAGCTGTGAGGGTGGGGTGTTACAGGAGCTGTGAGGGTGGGGGGGTTACAGGAGCTGTGAGGGTGGGGGTACTGGAGCTGTGAGGGTGGGGGTGTTACAGGAGCTGTGAGGGTGGGGGGTGTTACAGGAGCTGTGAGGGTGGGGGTACTGGAGCTGTGAGGGTGGGGGTGTTACAGGAGCTGTGAGGGTGGGGGGTACACGAGCTGTGAGGGTGGGGGGGTACAGGAGCTGTGAGGTTGTGGGTACGGGAGCTTTGAGGGTGGGGGGATACAGGAGCTGTGAGGGTAGGTGTACTGTACCTGTGAGGGTGGGGGGATACAGGAGCTGTGAGGGTAGGTGTACTGTACCTGTGAGGGTGGGGGGATACAGGAGCTGTGAGGGTAGGTGTACTGTACCTGTGAGGGTGGGGGAATATAGGAGCTGTGAGGGTAGGTGTACTGTACCTGTGAGGGTGGGGGGTGTTACAGGAGCTGTGAGGGTGGGGGGTGTTACAGGAGCTGTGAGGGTGGGGGTGTTACAGGAGCTGTGAAGGTGGGGGGTACAGGAGCTGTGAGGGTGGGGGTACTGGAGCTGTGAGGGTGGGGGTGTTACAGGAGCTGTGAGGGTGGGGGTACAGGAGCTGTGAGGGTGGGGACACAGGAGCTGTGAGGCTGGGGTACAGGAGTTGTGAGGGTGGGGGGTACTGGAGCTGTGAGGGTGGGGGGTACAGGAGCTGTGAGGGAGGGGGTACAGGAGCTGTGAGGGTGGGGGGTACAGGAGCTGTGAGGGTGGGGGGTACAGGAGCTGTGAGGATGGTGGTGTTACAGGAGCTGTGAGGGAGGGAGATACAGGAGCTGTGAGGGTGGGGGGTACAGGAGCTGTGTGGGTGGGGACACAGGATCTGTGAGGGTGGGGGTGTTACAGGAGCTGTGAGGGAGGGAGACACAGGAGCTGTGAGGGTGGGGGGTACAGGAGCTGTGTGGGTGGGGACACAGGATCTGTGAGGGTGGGGGTGTTACAGGAGCTGTGAGGGTGGGGACACAGGAGCTGTGAGGCTGGGGTACAGGATCTGTGAGGGTGGGGGTGTTACAGGAGCTGTGAGGGTGGGGGGTACTGGAGCTATGAGGGTGGGGGGTACAGGAGTTGTGAGGGTAGGGGATACAGGAGCTGTGAGGGTGGGGGGTACAGGAGCTGTGAGGGTGGGGGGGTACTGGAGCTGTGAGGGTAGGGGGAAGTACTGGAGCTGTGAGGGTAGGGGTTACAGGAGCTGTGAGGGTGGGATACAGGACCTGTGAGGGTGGGGGTTACAGGAGCTGTGAGGGTGGGGTGTTACAGGAGCTGTGAGGGTGGGGGGGTACAGGAGCTGTGAGCGTGGGTTGGGTACAGGAGCTGTGAGGGTGGGGGGTACAGGAGCTGTGAGGGTGGGGGGTACAGGAGCTGTGAGGGTGAGGGATACAGGAGCTGTGAGGGTAGGGGGGTACTGGAGCAATGAGGGTGAGGGATACAGGAGCTGTGAGGGTGGGTTGGGTACAGGAGCTGTGAGGGTGAGGGGTACAGGAGCTGTGAGGATGTGGAGTTGTTAGGGGGTATCAGGGCATGGCATGAGATGTCTAAAAAGGGAAGACGTGAGAATACTGCTGGGTTTTATATGCAGGCATGCAGACCGTGAGAAGAGACATTATGGCATTCTGAATCGCTACTTCAAACCCATGGTCACTGTTGTTGCCATCTGCGCCAGTATTGGCTTAGAGACCTGAACTGGATTCATATTGGCCCAGAGAAGCATTCCGACCTGGGGATCTATTACATGTAGGTCTTTATCTCAACTTTAATTTCAGTATCAACAGAGCTGGAACCAGTCTGCAGTCCGATTTCGGCTCCATAGCAACTGAATGTAACCATCCGGCAGATCAGGGACGATTGGTCTGTTCAGGTGTCCAAATCGGAACAGTTTGTGTGTTTTGTCCCCACCTAATGGAGTTTCTGAGCAATGACATCTTTTTAATGTATTAAGTTTGTGGGCACCATTTCTTTCTAAAAACCTGACAATTTAAGGAGCTGAAATTATGTTGCGCAGCATGAGCAAGCGTGAAAGTCAAATGATCAATAATTTAACAAGGGCATTGACCAGTTTATTTCCTTCGCTCCCGTAATGTCCTTACAGTTTCATTCAAATACATTGGCCCTGGGGTTTGGTTAGCTCAGTTGGTTGGGTAGCAGGTTTGCAATGTAGATTAATACCAACAGTGTGTGTTTAATTCCCACACTGGTTACAGTTACCCTGAAGGGTAACTTGCCTTCTCAACCTCACCCCTGGCTTGAAGCACGATGACCTTTGTGGTCCGGTAAGATAATGGCAAACTTAAAGTGTCCGAATTTAGTCCGTCATCTGAAGGTTGTGCGGCATCAGGAGGAGGATATTGAGGGAAGTCGGCAAGCAAGCTTTTGATTGGTTGATGAACCAATGTTTCCTGTTCTGGCTTCACGATGTTTTTGAACAATTCCCCAGAAGAAAGTATGGTTAGTCATTTTGCACATGCACAGCTCTCAGCCGAGGCTATGAGAAGAAATTTGATATGGCTTTGAGGTCTCTCGTTACATTGAATTCAAGAGAAAGCAGCATAGTTTCTGCAAAGTACAGTGCAAATGAAAGGCCTCAATTGAAATGGAGTCAGTTCCAGTCCTGGCCTCAGTGATTGCATACCATAGCAAAAGCCACTCAGCCATTAGACATAGGAGAAGGCTATTCAGCCCATTGTGGCTGTTCTGTCATTCCAACGAAATCATGGCTGATCTGATCATCCTCAACTCCACTTTCTTGCCTTTTCCCCAGAACCCTTGATTCCCTCACTGCTTAAAAATCTGTCTCTCTCCGCCTTGAATAAATTAACAACCCAGCCGCAACAGCCCTCTGCAGTAAAGAATTCCACCGATTCAGTCCCCTCAGGGAGAACAAACTCCCCCCCCGTCTCTGTATTAAATGGGTGACCCCTTATTCTGAGATTATACTCTCTGGTCCTAGACTCTCCCACAAGGAGAAATAATCTCTCCATATCTACCCACCAAGTCCCCCCTAAGAACTCTGTATGTTTCAATAAGGTCATCTCTCATTCTTTTAAACTGCAATGAGGACAGGCCCAACCTACTCAACCTCTCCTCAGAAGACAATCCCTCCACAGCTTTACTTCAAAGGGAATGGAGGATAAAAGTAGGACTGTTTTGCTGAAACCAAACCTCTTTCCTGATGAGGGGCTTGTGCCTGAAACGTCGACTCTCCTTCTCCTCAGATGCTGCCTGACCTGCTGTGCTTTTCCAGCACCACTTTCTTGACAGTAAAAACCAAACAAGGCACTAGTAAGGTCACAGCTGGAATACTGTGAACAGCTCTGGGCCCCTTTTGCTAAGGAAAGTTAGACTGGCATTGGAGACAGTCCAGAGAAGGTTCGCTCGGCTGATCCCAGGGTAATACCAGGTCAGGAGGGACTGTTTTATGAGTCGGACTGGGATGTTGGAAGCACTCGCTTTCGGAGCGCGTGCGGCTTCATCAGGTGGTTGTGGACTCCACCTGCTCCACAACCACCCGATGAAGGAGCAAGCGCTCCGAAAGCGAGTGCGTTCAAATAAACCTGTTGGACCACAACCTGGTGATGTGTGATTTTTAACTCTGTCTTATGAGGAGAGATTGAGTAGATTGGAGGTTAGAAGAGTGAGAGGTGACCTTATTGAGACATGCAGGATTTTTAGGGGGAACTTTTGAGGGGAGTTCTCATTTTCTCCAGTGGTTTGTGTATTTTCACAGACTGCTGGGGAACATATCTCCTTCGAGTCTGTGGGCATTTACCCAATGGATTGTTGCCAACATTCAGCTCAGCACCTGCTGTGCTGCCCCACACCTGGGAATCTGTTAATCACAGCATTCAAAGTTGTTTGTCCTTCAATGGACGAACACTAGGTGTACCATATCAAATACCTATTCAACACATCACGGAAATACTCTTCAATAACTCTGGAGGAATGCCAATGGGAAAAAAAAATTGTAATATAATCTAACCTTCAACAATTCAAACAATGACCACCTTAAAGAATGCAACAATGATGTAGAAGCACAACTATAAAGGCAGAGATGCTTGCGAAAATGGTGAATATTGTCTCTGTAACAATACGAGTGGGAATGGATGTGAATCCATTTACAGATATGGGACCCAGGTTCGAATCCACCCTCAGGCAACTGTCTGTGTGGAGTTTGTACATTCTCCTCGCGTCTGTAGGTAGGTTTCCACCTATAGTCCAAAGATGTGCAGATTATGGTGGATTGGCCGTGCTAAATTGTCCATAGTGTCTAGGGATGTGCAGATTAAGGTGGATTGGCCATGCTAAATTGTCCCATAGTGTCCAGGGATGTGCAGGTTAGGGTGGATTGGCCATGCTAAATTACCCCATAGTGCCCAGGGATGTGCAGGTTAGGGTGGATTGGCCATGCTAAATTGTCCCATAGTGTCTAGGGATGTGCAAGTTAGGGTGGATTGGCCATGCTAAATTGTCCCATAGTGTCTAGAGATGTGCAGGTTAGGGTGGATTGGCCATGCTAAATTGTCCCATAGTGTCTAGGGATGTGTAGGTTAGGGTGGATTGGCCATGCTAAATTGACCCATAGTGTCTAGGGATGTGCAGGTTAGGGTGGATTGGCCATGCTAAATTGACCCATAGTGCCCAGGGATGTGCAGGTTAGGGTGGATTGGCCATGCTAAATTACCCCATAGTGCCCAGGGATGTGCAGGTTAGGGTGGATTGGCCATGCTAAATTGTCCCATAGTTCCCAGGGATGTGTAGGTTAGGGTGGATTGGCCATGCTAAATTGTCCCATAGTGTCTCGGGATGTGCAGGTTAGGGTGGATTGGCCATGCTAAATTGTCCGATAGTGTCTAGGGATGTGTAGGTTAGGGTGGATTAGCCATGCTAAATTGCCCATAGTGTCTAGGGATGTGCAGGTTAGGGTGGATTGGCCATGCTAAATTGTCCCATAGTGCCCAGGGATGTGGAGGTTAGGGTGGATTGGCCATGCTAAATTGTCCCATAGTGCCCAGGGATGTGTAGGTTAGGGTGGATTGGCCATGCTAAATTGTCCCATAGTGCCCAGGGATGTGCAGGTTAGGGTGGATTGGCCGTGCTAAATTGTCCCATAGTGCCCAGGGATGTGCAGGTTAGGGTGGATTGGCCATGCTAAATTGCCCCATAGTGCCCAGGGATGTGCAGGTTAGGGTGGATTGGCCATGCTAAATTGTCCCATAGTGCCCAGGGATGTGCAGGTTAGGGTGGATTGGCCGTGCTAAATTGTCCCATAGTGCCCAGGGATGTGCAGGTTAGGGTGGATTGGCCATGCTAAATTGCCCCATAGTGCCCAGGGATGTGCAGGTTAGGGTGGATTGGCCATGCTAAATTGTCCCATAGTGTCCAGGGGTGTTTAGGTTAGGGTGGATTAGCCATGCTAAATTGTCCCATAGTGTCTGGGGATGTGCAGGTTAGGGTGGGTTAGCAATGGGAAATGCAGAGTCACAGGGACAGGATAGGGGGTGGGGCTGTGTGGAATGCTCTTCAGAGGTCAGTGTGGACTTAGATGGCCTGCGTCCACACTGTCGGGATTCCATATGAAAGGACATTGACCTGAATGTCAATCCTCTCTCCCCTGCTCTATTGCCAGCATTTTCTTTTATAATTGTTGAATGTACCATTTGTATCACTAGATGGTGCTATCGCCACATTTTTAAGGACAAGTACAGTTTCTGCATGTCATTTTAGGAAACATTTTCCAAAGGAGTTTCTAGCTCGCTGTGCCACCTCCTGCAGGCATAGGGGTAGACAGTTGACAGCACAGGAATGGCTATTTTTGTCAGAGGTCGGGTTACAATTGCACTTGACCCTTCAATACCATTGGATTCTTCCAAATCATTGCTCGTGATATACGTCAAGTCAGTTCAATAATGCAACAAGCAGGCTTATTGTGTTCATTGCATTCCCCTGTGGAGTGCAGTGATTAGCTCGACTAGATACAGAGCTTCACAGAATCACAGGCTTCCTGAAAGCAAGCGCAGAGCATTAGAGATGGCATGCATGTCGTATGCAAAAGTTGAATTGCGCTGGCACATATAAGGTGCACCGGTCTTTTGCTGAGAGTCCCCTGGCGTACCAAGCTGGGCAACCTTTCTTGCACCTATCACATTCCCTTATCAACTTCACACAGGAGCCTGGGTGCTGGGCCTCAATGAAGCCTGGCAAATATTGCAAATTACGCCTTTGTTTAGAGTCATAGAGATATACAGCATGGAAACAGACCCTTCGGTCCAACCCGTCCATGCCGACCAGATATCCCAATGACTTCATACTTTTATGTTCAGTTCTTCGTCCCTTTCTCTCGCTCTTTTTCACACTCTCTTCCATTCTATTCAGAAATTGCATTTAAAATTGGAGTGACTGTTACAATCCTCACTCATGTTCCTACTGGGCAAATCAGATCCCAGAGTGAAATCTCGCTTGACAGATCATATTTTGTTTCTTCTACTTAGTGAGGTGGCTCCTTACTGAAATACATGCAGCTGCAGCGTTGGTTTTGAGAATAAAGTGAAGTTTATTTTCAGAAGACCATAATACTTCAGTGCAGAAGTAGGCCATTCGGCCCATCAACTCTGCTCCACCATTCAACGAGATCATGGCTGATCTGATTATCCTCAACCCCACTTTCCTGCCTTTTCCCCATTTACCCATGATTCCCTTCCTGTCTGTCTCAGCCTTGAATAATGAGCCAGCCTCGACAGCCCTCTGCAGTAAATAATTCCACAGATTCACTCCTCTCCGAGAGAAAAAAAATTCCTCCTCATCTCTGTCTTAAATATGTGACCCCTTATTCTGAGATGATGCCTTCTGGTTATAGTGGGAATGATGAGGACCTTGTAAAGTTTTAGCAAAACCTACCTCTTTTATAGGAGAAAGTGAGGACTGCAGATGCTGGAGATCAGAGCTGAAAATGTGTTGCTGCGCTTTTCCAGCAACACATTTTCAGCTACCTCTTTTATACTCCATTCTTTTCAAAATAAAGGCTAACATTCCATTTGCCTTCCCTCTTTCCCGCTGAACTTGGATGCTAGCTTTTTGTGAACCATGGATGAGAATCCCAAATCTCTCTGTCCTGTAGCTTTCTGCAGTCTTTCTCCATTTAAGGAACATTTGACACCTCCATTTTTCCTGCCATAGTTCACAACCTGACATTTTCCCACATTACATTCCATCTCCTCAGTTTTTGTCCAGTCACTTCACTTGTCTCGATCACTCTGTAGACTCTTTGTGTCATCCTCACTTCCTACCTATTTTTGTGTTATCCACAAACGCTCATTTTCCTCTTTCAAGTCATTAATATATTGTAAATAATTGAGGCTCCAGTACTGATTCCTGTAGAACTTTACTAATTACAGGGTGTCATCCTGAAAAAGCCCAACTCTCTGTCTTCTATAAATTAGCCATGCCAATACACTACCGTCCAACACCATGGGCTCTTATCTTCTTAAGGAGCTTAAAATGTGGTACCTTATCAAGGTACATTCTGAAAATCCAAATATATTACATCTGTTGTTTCCCCTTTATCTATCCTGATTGTTACCTCCTCAAAGAACTGTAACTCAAAGATGCATCCACTGACTCTGTAACAACATCCAGGACAGCAACAGTGAAGACAGGGCGTTCTGCTACAATGTCCATTTTGTCAACGTGAATTGCTGTCACGCGATTGACGAATAGGGGACGCTGTTTCTAAAGCACAAACCTTTAAAAGTGTGCTGGCTATAACGTGATTCCATCGCCAACATGATGAGTGTTATTTGTGCTGTGCAATTCTTCTATAGCGCGGGGTCGCACAGGAATGCAACTATCGCGTGATAGAATAAATGACTGTGGTTACAATGTCTTCACTCGACCTTTTTAGAATAAAAGTGGGAGGCATCTGCAAAGGTTAAGAGCACCAATTATATGATTGACAATTGGTACCTGTATCTGATGTAACTGAATAGATTTTAAAGGTGATTGTCATTTAGATTTAATGCTTTTTAAGGTGTCATCATTATATTTTATCATATACATTTTATAGTTTAGTTCTTTTCCAGTCATAGAGTCATAGAGATGTACAGCATGGAAACAAACCCTTCAGTCCAACCCGTCCATGCCGACCAGATATCCCAACCCAATCTAGTCCCACCTGCCAGCACCCGGCCCATATCCCTCCAAACCCTTCCTATTCATATACTCATCCAAATGCCTCTTAAATGTTGCAATTGTACCAGCCTCCACCACTTCCTCTGGCAGATCATTCCATACACGCACCACCCTCTGCATGAAAAAGTTGCCCCTCAGGTCTCTTTTATATCTAGCCCCTCTCACACTAAACCTATGCCCTCTAGCTCTGGACTTCCCTACCCCAGGGAATAAATAAATACACTTTGTCTATTTATCCTATCCATGCCCCTCGTGATTTTATAGACCTCTATAAAGTCACCCCTCAGCCTCCAATGCTCCAGGTAAAACAGCCCCAGCCTGTTCAGCCTCTCCCTGTAGCTCAAATCCTCCAACCCTGGCAACATCCTTGTAAATCTTTTCTGAACCCTTTCAAATTTCACAACATCCTTCCAATAGGAAGGAGACCAGAATTGCACACAATATTCCAACAGTGGCCTAACCAATGTCCTGTACAGCCACAACATGACCTCTCAACTCCTGTACTCAATACTCTGACCAAGAAAGGAAAGCATACCAAATGCCTTCTTCACTATCCTATCTACCTGCGACTCCACTTTCAAGGAGCTATGAACCTGCACTCCAAGGTCTCTTTGTTCAGCAACACTCCCTAGGACCTTACCATTAAGTGTATAAATCCTGCTAAGATTTGCTTTCCCAAAATGCAGGATCTCGCATTTATCTAAATTAAACTCCATCTGCCACTTCTCAGCCCATTGGCCCATCAGGTCAAGATCCTGTTGTAATCTGAGGTAACCCTCTTCGTTGTCCACTACACCTCCAATTTTGGTGCCATCTGCAAACTTACTAATTATACCTCTTATGCTCACATCCAAATCATTTATATAAATGACGAAAAGTAGAGGGCCCAGCACCGATCCTTGTGGCCTCCAGGCCTCCAGTCTGAAAAACAATACGTTTCTCAAAAAGTTTTAATTTATATATTTTTTATTGTTTTTTTTTAATATGGGAGACCACACTATTCATTATTCCGATTCTCATTGTTTCATGTACACAATCCTATTTTATCAGGGAATAATTTTCAGGACTTGCTCGGCTGTTTCTTTTGTTGCTATTTCAGTGAGTTGCCAAAAGTTCTTTCATTCATTTTTTTCAGGAAATAAATTCCTGTTTTTCGTTTTTTCACTATTTGTTGGATTGTTTCTGAATTGTATCTCCTATGAGTAGTGATACCCACCACCCCCTCCCCCCGCACCCCCCCCCCCTCCGTGTTTCAATTAGTTTTGTTGGAGCCAATGAGATTTTTTGAACTGCTGAGATTTCTTCCTGAAATGTGACAGGAATCTTTGGAAGAAGGCAAGATTTTTATTTAGATATGTAATTACTTTTTGTTGGCAGTGGAATGGTTGATTTAATATCGAATGGCTCCCTGATTTATTCATGAATAATTGAATTAAATGCTTATTCCAGGAATCAAGGTGATCTAATAGTGATTCTGCAAAATTGGCGGTTTTCAGAGGGATGGTGGTATAGTGGTGAGCATAGCTGCCTTCTAAGCAGTTGACCTGGGTTCGATTCCCGGCCGTCGCAGTGTTGTGGTTTCCAAATCGATTTTCCAAACCAGAGGACAGAGCTTAAAAATACGGGGTAGACCATTTAAAACAGAAATGAGGAGAAACTTCTTCACCCAGAGAATGGTGGCTGTGTGGAATGCTCTGCCCCAGAGGGCAGTGGAGGCCCAGCCTCTGGATTCATTTAAGAAAGAGTTGGATAGAGCTCTCAAGGATAGTGGAATCAAGGGTTATGGAGATAAGGCAGGAACAGGATACTGATTAAGGATGATCAGCCATGATCATATTGAATGGTGGTGCAGGCTCAAAGGGCAGAATGGCCTACTCCTGCACCTATTGTCTATTCTATTCCAGCAGTTATCACCAGATAATCTAACCAAGTGGCAGAGAAACAGCATTTTGGATGCCTTGCAATGCAGGAGGGCAACCCCCAATGGTTCTGGACAAGGGGACATGGGTGAGGAAGCAAGGAATAAGCAAGGATTCTATTCCTGATCGATTTATAGACTTTCTAGTAGGGATTACTGGCTACCTGCATTGATGTGTAGGATGGTAAACATATATACTCTGTTACAATGCCCCCAGGTAAAGTGTAGATTAGAGTGATGCTGGAAAAGCACAGCAGGTCAGGCAGCATCCGAGGAGCAGGAAAATCGATGTTTCGGGCAAAAGCCCTTCATCAGGACATTCCTGATGAAGGGCTTTTGCCCGAAACGTCGATTCTCCTGCTTCTCGGATATTGCCTGACCTGCTGTGCTTTTCCAGCACCACTCTAATCTAGACTCTGGTTTCCAGCATCTGCAGGCCTCACTTTTGCCCCAGGTAAAGTACCCTGCTGAGGCTTGGGTTAACAATTACCTGATGGTAGTGTGCTTCTGAGTGTGGCCAACACTGATAGTTGGGGCAAAAGAGGGGTTGCCAAATAATATAAAAGGTGAGTGTGTGCTCTCGCAAGCCTGAAGAAGTTGTCTTCCCCTCTTAAAAGGAAGACAGAAAGGAATTGAGGCAAGTGGGCCTGTATTCTTGAGAGTTTAGGCAAATGAGAGGTGATCTCAATGAGGCTTGACAGAGCCGATGCAGGAAGGATGTTTCTGCTTGATTGGGGCAGGGGTTCTCGAGTAGGACTATTTAGCACTAAGATAAGGGGGGGTTTCTTCACTCAGTGTGGAAAAACTTCGGAATTCTCTACTCCAGACAGCTGTGAAGGCTCATTGAATATGTGCAAGACAGAGACTGATAGATTTCTACATATTAAAGACACCACGAGAAATGGAGATCGTGTGGAAAAATGGTGCAAAGGTAGAAGTCATGATCTTATTGAATGGTGGAGCAGGTTCAATGGGCTGAATAGCCTAATCCTGAAGCAAATTACCGTTCAATTCCCATCCTGCCACGGGCACCAAACAAATGCAGCACCAGGGCAGAGCAAGGAAACCACACTCATGGAAGAAGCAGTCGAGACCTTGATCATGGAGGAGAAACTGGGAGAGAAAAACCATTTTTTTCTGCAGGGGACCATGAGGCCATCAAAGAACCAACCTACTCAGCTCTGGAGTGAATAGTAGCAAGTAGCCAGAGAGATCAATGTAAGGGTTCTGGCCCCAAGGACCTGGCAACAGAGAATTACAGAAAGAGGCCAGTTAGCCGGTTGTGTCTGAGCTGGCCCCCCAAAGCAAGGTACCTATGAGAGTCTGAAACCTGAATACAGGCTGAATTAGAACATGGAGGCTCATGACCTATGCCTATGTGACTATTGCAGCTTGAGACAAAATGGTTCCCTGCTCCTATGTGACTAACTGCAGCTAGTCTCTAAAGCTACATAAATAACTAACCACTAGAATGCAGAAGTAGACTGATAAAATTAGATTAGATTCTCTGCAGTGTGGAAACAGGCCCTTCGGCTCAACAAGTCCACACCAACCCTCTGAAAAGTTGGAATATAAGGTAAAAGTTTGAGGTCCCAAGGACATACGTACGTAATTGAAGAGAAAGTAAATCAATATAAATTTGGGAAGAAAATCTTGTTGAGTTAAAATTAATTCCAGTTGTATATTTTCCTGTGTCGCAGACTAGTAAAACGACATTAAAAACTTGTCCTGAATTGAATAAAGGAGGTAGATTGTGTGTGTGTGTGGTTTGTATGCACATTTATGTGTTGGTGTTTGAATGTTTGTGTCTTGTTTTCTGGAGCTTCATATGTAAAATAATTGTCTTGATTAAAGAAATTGTGGTTTAGACGTTTAAATTTGATTTGAAAATTGCATTTTAAAGATTTAAATTCACTTTTAAAAAGTCTTTTAATATTGCGTTGCTGTATCTGTTGAAATATTCATCTGTTTTAAATTATTTTGAAAATAAGAAATAATGGGAAATTATATAGATTCGACTGTTGAGAAAGGTTGTTCTTTGCAGGCGGTATGTGATAAATATGCAGAAAAAGCCTGAAGTTTTAGACAGTTGTCTGGTGACCCAAACAAAGAATTGGGCGATGAACAATGGCCATTGGGAGGCCCGATGAATTTAGACGTGGTGAAGTCAGCCCAACAGCAAATTTGGTGAAATAAATATGGACTCAAAAAGTAAAGAATTAATTGGACTTTGGCATCAATATTGTTAGGAAATTAAAGATAATTCTTTACTAGCCTCTTGGTATGAAAATGCTACAAAATTGGGCATCAAATTGATCGGAGGGGGTATTCTTAAACCAGTTGAAGTTCTTGAAAAGGAATGTGCACATGAGAAAAGGTTATAATCTGAGAGATCTCTATGTACAGTAAATGTAATGACTATACTAAAGAACTGCACAGTTCAATGGTTGGCCTTAAATTAATAAGGGAAACTTTGAATACATGGATCTTAATAATTGGACATCGATACTTCCAAGGGGGAAATGAATCTACATTGAAGGTCCCATCAAATTCCATTTAAGTCAAAAGACAATGCAGCACAGTGGGGATACTGTTTGATAAACAACTAGGACTCACTGCTGAGTTGACACCAATACCTGGGAAAGTATCAAAACAGTCAAGTCTGCAAGTGACAAAGGTGTAATGTACAGCAGTTTCAGTGACAAATGACTGAGAAAGAGGCAGAGGTGCAAGTGAACAACCTCTGATAGAAAGGATGTGAAGCTGGGAGTTCAACAAGTACCAAGATAAAAACTGCAGCCTGACAGTGGTTGATGGCTTAAAATTTCCAGAGTTTGATTTGAAGAAATTCTGGGTCACTCAACACTGGATTTTGGAATAGTACTCTTGCAATACAGAGAGCGTAGATAAGTTGGGAGGCTTTGGGAGGAGCAAACCAGAATGTTCCAAAATAAAAAGGGAAAAGGAAGACAGATCAAGAGGTTCTCATTAACAAATTTTACAGCTGATAAATTTATTAAACGTACTGCCCGTAGTAATGGCAAAAGTTTAGTTGACATTGGCAACCATTTGGCAGATGCAGCCGCCAAAGCAGCCTTGAAAGCGGATCTTATGGTTGTGCCCAGAATGATGAGGCAGCCTCGAATGAAAACCAGTCTCCTTCAAATGAATTAATGCCAACCATCAAAAATGTTGTTAAACTTCAGGGGGAATGCCCCTGATACTGATAAGCTGTTATGGGCTGTTTGTATGACCCTGATGCTCAACTCCGGACTACTCCACGGGTCAAACTTGTATGTCTGATGGCCTTGTTCTCTGGGTTAGTGAGTGTGATCATTGCACAACTCATTACGGTGCCAGAGCGGTCAGTGACTTACTTCTGAGCACGTGCTGGCATCCCCGCGAGCGGTTTGTTGGCTCAGAGGGTTAGTAACCGTTGCTCGATCTGTCTGGAGCATAACCCCAGCAAGGGCGTTCCCTGTGATCAGGGGAACATACCCTTCACCTAACAGCCCTTTTGAGATACTCCAACTGGACTACATTGAGTTGAGTAAATGCCAATGTTAGAAATATGTTTTGGTTATTGTTGATGCCTTTTCTAAGTGGATTGAAGCCTCCCCTACTACTAACGCTACTGCTGAGACTGTGGTGAAGAATTTGCTTCAGGAAATTATTCCTCTCTTTGGTATACCTGCGTGCGTTAGCTGGCATAATAGGCTGCACTTTGTGGGTAATATGAATGAAGAACTCTGTTCCCAGCTTTCTATTCGTCGGTGTCTGCATTGGGCTTATTGTCCTCCGGCTGCCGGCCTTGTTGGATGTTTTAACCAGACTCTTAAGACTAAACATGCCAAAGTAATGGCTGATAATGTCCTCTCCTGGGTTATGGTGCTCCCTGTGGCCTTATTCCAGATGTGATCCACACCTGTGGGCAACACATGGCTGTCTCCAGCTGAGATTCTCGACGGTCGCCTGCTCTGTACTCCTTGGAACGATTCGGCTGCCTCCTCAGTCCACTTCCACCATGTAACCAAAGAAATGGTTGGTTATGTTCTTGCTCTAACTAACGTTATGCGTGCCTTTCACTCCCAGGTGCACAAGGCCTATGAAGATGTTCCCTCCCTTTCAGCCTCGTCATGGGTGGAGCCTGGCTCATTTGTGCTCGTCAAGAATTGGACTCACAAGGGTCTCCCTTCCAGGTTTTACTTACCACCCCTACGGCGGTCACAGTCGCTGGGCGCTCAGCTTGGGTCCACCTGTACCATTGTAAATTGATTGGCCATACCAATCAAAAGGGGGGGAAGAGGAGTAGACAATACTGGAATCCGAGGAAACCAAGATCCTGTCCATTTGGGTTGTTGAATCCTGCTGTTGTTTTAATGCTATTCTTACTACGGATACTTGAACTAAGTGGAGAGACGTGGGGGATCGCCTGCTTACTGACCTGTTTGATCACGTACGACATCCTGATGGGGAAAACCACTAAGCATCGATGTGATCCAGAATGATCCGAGACTATCCACCACCTATGCCAAGGAGATGTCATCCAGTGCACTGGACCAGAAGCCTTTGATGTGTGGAATGTGACAAAGATTGATTATTGCAATGGACTCTTACATCAGAAAGACTGTACGGTCCATCTGGAGAGTAGAAATCAGTGGCAACTACCATGTCGTTACCGAACCTGTCTTTTTGATTTTCTCTGCAGACATACGCCTAGTGAGGATAAAAATGATCAATCCCCGTTATTATGGTAAATGTTTTAAGGAGGCCCGGGAACACCATCCCTTTTTGCAGGACAGACCTACTTGAGAAAAGAGAAGCCTGATAGGGGAAACTCCTCAATCTGCAAACAGCTCATTTACACAGGCCCACAGAACACTCTTTACCCCAGAATCAGTAGTATGTTACTCTTCTCTATTGGTAGATGACTTAGTTGACACGTCCCCAGTCCTTCGATCCCAATCTATTCGTCAGACTTCCTACTGCTGACCCTCTGCAGAGAAATATCACTTTCCAATACCGTATTAGCCCTCCTGCCACATGTATGCTGATGTCTTTTAACTCTACTGCAGGGTCGTATGAGAATTGCTTTAATGGAACCGGCTTTGGGTGTGCAATTGCTCATGTTCCACATAACATCACCTGCCTATTTGAGACTTGTCCCGCCCACTCATGTAAGACAAAGGGCCCTTATACCTCCTGCCCGTGTATACAAACAGCTTGCATTCCACTGGCTGGGGAACAACAGGCCTTATGCGGCATAAGTAACTGTACCCATCTCCATGTATGGACCTGGAACTGAACCCTTCCCTTGCTCTTTTATAGGTCCTTTCTCTTTTCCGAACCTGATCCTGTTGCCAAGCCCACGTGCAATAGAGCGAAGGGAGACCCAAATGGGAACAGAATTCTGAGGACCATTGTCTACCATACAGTGTGAGCACTCAACAGTCGCCTTGCCCATTTTTTTATGGTGCTCAAATGACACCTCTAGCAAAATGTCAGCCCTTTAGTCCTGTAGGCCTGACCAAAACCCCTGCTGTAACGTTTCAGTAACCTATTTTAACAAACCCTCCCTCATATACACCAAACCAGACTATTATTTCTTCAGCCAAGGTAAAGCTACCAATTTCTTGTTCTTGATAGCAAAGACGTTCCCCATAAGGTTGCTACTGGAGCCCTTGTTTCCACAACAGTACCTTGTCCTGGCAAGTCGGTGGAACCTTCATCAGCCGACCTTTGCTCCAACTGGAAGGATCCCAAGGGACTGGGTGACAATACAGGACACTTGATAGGTTGGGGAGTCCTGAGTACCCTGAGTTTGGGTGGATCGGTGGGGGGGAATTAAATCAAATGAACCGCAATTACCTCATCTGCGGTCTCACCATTCTAGGATAAAAGACCAATGAACCTCTAGAACAGATTAAACTGGGATTATCAGGTCGGCGCCTTTACTCTATGCAGAATTGGTACGCCTTAGACTACATACTAGCCCAGGAAGCTGGGGTCTGTGCTATTGTCCAAGACAATTGCCCTATGGGCATTTCCAATCGCACTGGCAATATTACTAAGATACAGGACGAGATCCAGGTGTTCCTTGACGGAAGGCACTGACTGGGGAGATTGGGGTTTTGGCTCATGGTATGACTGGTTGATCAATCTGGCAATATATATTGGTATTATTTCACTTTGTTATTTTGTTGGCATTGGTCTTGTTCAATTATAATTGCTAAGCTAATGAATTCTATGAGCAACATCGGTTCCCCTCAGAAAGTGCTCCTCCTCAGTCCTGATGCTACCCCGTGTGAGGATGAGGAGAGGCAATTGCTCGCCACAGCCACCACAGGCTGTGGCGTCCATCCAATTAGACTGATCTGATCTTTGCCCTCCCGCCCTATGGTGTGGTCATGGAATGACCAAAGTGGGGAGATGAGAGTCTGAAACCTGAATACAGGCTGAGTTAGAACATGGAGGCTCATGATCTATGCCTATATGACTGTTGCAGCACGAGACAAAATAGTTCCCTGCACCGACGTGACTAGTTGCAGCTAGTCTGTAAAGCGACATAAATAACCAAACACTAGAATGCAGAAGTAGACCGATTTAAAAGGAGGAATGCTAACCACACTCTTCACAGCTGCAGGTCTTTGTAATACAAGATAAAAAAGACCTAACCGTTATGACCTAAGTTGTTTACCAGTTAATATCATTGGATCAAGCAACTATCAATGAAGTGATATCATGTATTGATTGGTAATTGTCTGAATTTACTATGTGATCATGCCTTATGATCTGTTTTAAGAAAAGTAGAACAATGCCTCTGTATTAGGCCAGTGTGTGCAGTTCCGCTGAGGGATATGGAAGTACATAACTTCAGTGTTTCCAGACGTAGTGTACCTGGCCATATGGAATTAAATAGTGAAGTCTTAACAGTCTGATCGATTGTGAGTGTTTATTGACCTATCACGGAATCGAGAGACACCACCTCCCCCTCCCACCCCCGGGGCTCAGATCTTCACCTAGCATCACTCACAAAACCTTTTCTTTGGAGACCTATGGATTTTTCTTTTCCAAATAATTCTCTTGTTGATTGCCTCTACCACAGTTTCAGGCAGTGCACTCCAGGTCCCAATCATTTGCTGCATGAAAACGTTTTCCCTCATGTAGCCACTCCAGACTTTGTCAATTGCCATAAATCACTACCCACTAATTCTCAAACTTTCCATCAATGGGAACAGTTTCCCTCTGTATCCAGACCCCTCATGATTTTGAACACCTCGATCAAATCTCCTGTCAGACTTCCTCTTCTCCAAGGTGAACAGTCCGAACTTCTCCAATCTATCCACGTCATTGAAGTTCCTCACCCCGGGCCCATTCTCATGAATCTTTTCTGCACTTTTTTCTCATACTTCCACATCCTTCCTACAGTGGCAAGCCCAGAACTGGACACAATACTCCAGTTGAGGCCAAGCCCATATTTTATGTAAGTTTACATAACGTCCTGCTTTTGTACTCTATATCCTGTTGATAAAGCTCAGGATGCTATATGCTTTGTTAACTGCTCCCTCAAGCTGTCCTGTAACCTTTCATAATTTCTGCACGTAAAACTCAGACCCTTCTGCTCTTGCTTCCTCTTCAGAATTGTACCCTTTATTTGAACTATTCTCTCTGCATTCTTCCAAACAAAATGAATCACTTCATGCTTTGCCACATTGAGTGGGCAGACTAGTGGCAAGTGAAGTTCAATCAACATGTTAATGTTCTTTTTAAGGTCTACTCTGCTCTCCTCACTGGTTACATTGCTTCCAAATTTCATATCATCTGCGACGTTTGAAATTGTGCCTGGTACATCAAAGCTAAATGGGAATGTGCAGGCTCTTGTGGCACTCTGCCCGCTGGTAGGTTCCAAGAATGACTAAAATGTCACCCCAGGAGAGGAGGCAATAACACCATGGAGCAGAATTACAGCATGCATGCTCCCAAACTTGCCATTCCAACAGTACGAACAATGCTCATTCACCGGGCTGCTCCCAACCCATGTCAATGTGGTGCTTCCAAAGTCAGTGTGATGTAAGCTTTGTGATTTATATTTATTTTAGACTTATTTCAGTGTTTAGATTTTAGACAATAGACAATAGGTGCAGGAGTAGACAATTCTGCCCTTCGAGCCTGCACCACCATTCAATATGATCATGGCTGATCATCCTTAATCAGTATCCTGTTCCTGCCTTATCTCCATAACCCTTGGTTCCACTACCCTTGAGAGCTCTATCCAACTCTTTCTTAAATGAATCCAGGGACTGGGCCTCCATTGCCCTCTGGGGCAGAGCATTCCACACAGCCACCACTCTCTGGGTGAAGACGTTTCTCCTCATCTCTGTCCTAAATGGTCAACCCCGTATTTTTAAGCTGTGTCCTCTGGTTCGGCACTCACCCATCAGCGGAAACATGTTTCCTGCCTCCAGAGTGTCCAATCCTTTAATAATCTTATATGTCTCAATCAGATCCCCTCTCAGTCTTCTAAACTCAAGGGTATACAAGCCCAGTCGCTCCAGTCTTTCAGTGTAAGGTAGTCCCGCCATTCCAGGAATTGACCTCGTGAACCTACGCTGCACTCCCTCAATAGCCAGAATGTCTTTCCTCAAATTTGGAGACCAGAACTGCACACAGTACTCCAGGTGTGGTCTCACCAGGGCCCTGTACAGCTGCAGAAGAACCTCTTTGCTTCTATACTCAATCCCTCTTGTTATGAAGGCCAGCATGCTATTAGCCTTCTTCACTACCTGCTGTACCTGCATGCTTACCTTCATTGACTGGTGTACAAGAACACCCAGATCTCTCTGTACTGCCCCTTTACCTAAATTGATTTCATTTAGGTAGCAATCTGCCTTCCTGTTCTTGCCACCAAAGTGGATAACCATACATTTATCCACATTAAACTGCATCTGCCATGCATCTGACCACTCACCTAACCTGTCCAGGTCACCCTGTAATCTCCTAACATCCTCCTCACATTTCACCCTGCCACCCAGCTTAGTATCATCAGCAAATTTGCTAATGTTATGACTAATACCATCTTCTATATTATTAATATATATTGTAAAAAGCTGCGGTCCCAGCACTGATCCCTGCAGTACCCCACTGGTCACTGCCTGCCATTCTGAAATGGAGCCATTTTATCACTACTCTCGAAATGGAGCCGTTTATCACTACACACTGAATTAATGGCATGTGGGTTTTCGTTTTTGTTTGTGTATGAAGGGATAATAATTAACTTGCCAGTCTTACTGGAACCATTATTTTTAAACTAGTATGTGTCAGAGAGGTGACTGGGGCTCTTCCAGAATGATAACATGAGTTTGTTTGTCATTGAGTCATAGAGATGTACAGTACAGAAACAGTCCCTTCAGTCCAACTCATCCATGCTGACCAGATATCCTAAATTAATCTAGTCCCATTTGCCAGCACTTGGCCCATATCCCTCTAAACCCTTCTTATTCATATACCCATCCAGATGCCTTTTAAATGTTGTAATTGTACCAGCCTCCACCACTTCCTCTGGCAGCTCATTCAATGCATGCGCCACTCTCTGTGTGAAATAGTTACCCCTTAGGTCCCTTTTAAATCTTTCCTTTCTCACTCTAAACCTATGTCCTCTAGTTCTGGACTCCCCCACCCCAGGGAAAAGACCTTGTCCATTTACCCTGTCCATGCCCCTCATGATTTTATAAAGCTCTATAAGATCACCCCTCAGCCTCCGATGCATCCGGGAAAACAGCCCCAGCTTGTTCAGCCTCTCCCTATAGCTCACACCCTCCAACCCTGGGAACTTCCTTGTAAATCTTTTCTGAATCCTTTCATGTTTCACAACATCCTTCCTATAGCAGGGAGACCAGAATTGCACGCAATATTCCAACAGTGGCCTCCTGTACAGCTGCAACATGACCTCCCAACTCCTGTACTCAATGCTCTAACTGATAAAATCTTGTGAAAGCTTTATGATCAGAGATAACAAACATTGAAAGGCATTAGATTGCTTTCATTTTGAGGAATCGATGTTTTTTTGCTTAGTAAAAATCCACAGGTTCAAAAGCTTTTGGGGGCAGTTCACAGAAGTCCTAAGGTTAGATATAAGAACAGTTTCTCTTGGAGAAAGGAGTTAGTTCAGAACAGGTTTCCAATTTGAGTGGTTTGGGGATCTGGGGGAATTGATGGAGGGATGTCATTAGGTGTAGAAGAGTTATCCTTTGATTGCCTTCAAGTTCCTCTTGGTGCCCATGGACTACCACATGATGAAAAAATTGTGGTTGCTGCTAGGATAGTAGGCAATGACCAACATGAATGTTCCTGCACTGTGATACACAAACTGTTCAGTGGTAGATTGGTAAATCTTGTGGTACCACTGTCTGTTGTCAAGAAGAAACTGGCAGAGCCATGTTTGAGCTGCCAAAGGTACCCAGTAACATGGGCAATCCCTTCACGTGCCATCACCCCATGAATGCATCACTGGCTAGCATATTGGCAGTGGCTTACGTTCCATGACCCATTTCTGCCTAGAATCATCAATTCCACAAGAGGTTTAATGAGCCTGTAACCTTATCAGTAACTGGCAGTGCCATTCTTGCCCAGCTGTGAGCTCTTGAAGGAGGGGGCATGCTTACGTAACCACCTCCTTATTGAAGCTCAGTTACCACAGTTATTGCTCCAGGATTAAGTGGAGCAATGAGAAGTACTCTCTGAAAACCCTGTGCCGGGTAGGGCCTTGTGTGTGGAGCCCTCCTCCCCATCACACCCTCCCACCACCTTTGCAGAGCTTCCCTCTTTTTTGAAACGATTCAAGGGACATGGGCATCACTGACTGGTCACTATTTATTGTTCATCCCTCGTTGCCCCTTGAGAAGAGGGTGGTGAACTGTCTTTTGAATACATACTGTATGTAGACCCACAATGCCTTTAGAGAGGGACACTGAAGGAACGGTGATATATTTCCAAGTCAGGATGGTGAGTGGCTTGGAGGGGAACATGCAGCAGGTAGTGTTCCCATGCATCTGCTGCCCTTGTCCTTCCAGATGGAAGTGGTTGTGGGTTTGGAAGATGCTGTCTGAGGATCTTTGATGAATTTCTGTGGTGCATCCTGTAGAGATGCAAAAAAGAGGTGGAGTATGGCTCCTGAGCTAGAGCTCGTCACTCTGACTGCTTTTCCTTTTTTTCTTTCTTGTTTCTATCTTCTATTGTCCTTACATACCTCTTCAAGTCAGGTGTCATTGGCGGAGGACCTCATGGACCTCGAGCAAGCCCAGTGTGGATGAGAGTAAGCCCAGTGCAGACCTCAAGTGGACCTCGAGAAAGTCCAAAGTGGGCCCAGCGCAGACCTCAAGTAGGCCCCTCGGACCTCAAGCAAGTTCAGCGCAGAGGGGTGTAGGCCCTTGAGTAGGGAGTATTCCATCACACTCCTGATCTGTGCTTTGTAGATGGTGGACAGGCTTTGGGGAGTCAGGAGGGGAGTTATTTACCACAGTACTCCTAGCCTCTGACCTGCCCCTTGTATCACCATCACTCCCCATCTATATAACACCTTCCCAGTTACTGTCCCCCGAGCCCCACTCCCACCCTCCTTTTTATCTCTCAGCGCCCTTACCCTGCCACATTCCTGATGAAAGGCTTATACCCGAAACGTCGACTCTCCTGCTCCTCGGATGCTGCCTGACCTGCTGTGCTTTTCCAGCGCCACATTTTTCTACTCTGATCTCTTGCATCTGCAGTCCTCACTCTCTCCTATTTATATGGTTAGTCCAGTTGAGTTTCTGGTCGATGGTAATGGTAGGGGTTTCACCAATGGTAATGCCATTGAATGTCAAGCGGCAGCAGTTCGATTATCTTGAATTTGTGAAACTGCAGTTCATCCAGGTCTGAGGTGTTAAATAAGCAGTCTGACAAAACCACGGCTGCAAAGTCAAGGGAGATGTTGGGAAATAGATGTTATTAACACGTTTATTTCACAAGATAACAGCTTTCAAATGCATTTATTGTCTCTTCAAGGAATGAAGCAGTTATGTGATCCTAACTATTATCAAAAACTGTACACCAAATGATAACAATGGTTAACAATCATACAGATGCCCAAGGTCACACGAACAGCACTACACACTACAGAATTCAGACATTCAAGTTCTCAAGTTTGAGGTTACGGGCTTTCAAAGCCTTTCTAAGTTCTATTTTAACCCCACTTTAACATTTCCTTCACTCTGGTTACTTGAAAAACTGCCTACTTCTACACTAATTTGTCTAATTTACTGCTATAACTGCAATTTTAACAGAAGTTATTGCTTACATTTTATCTAATTCCCTTGGGGGAGTTAATCTCATAAAGCAGGGACTCAGAAAGCTTGTAGCCAAATACGTATCTGTTAGCCTCCATCTGGTGAGTGAAACTGACTTTTACATTTGATATATCATGGGAAGTTAAACTGATATTTCCACTCTTCTAAGAGAAATGCAATTAAAACACAATACGAAGAATTCAAACTCTCTGTAAGGATAAGATTAAACTGGGTGCCCTCAATGTACACACAGACTCCAATGCCATGTCTTCAGATGATAGCTCCATGTGGCAGCATGCACATGAGAAATGGAAGCCACATAGAAATCCTTCTCTTAGGGGACTCCAAAAGTAACAGTGTATGGAGATGGAGTGAAGCCATTGCTCAAGATGGTCTGGCTAAGACTGACTTGACAAAAGTGACAGTCCCAGCTGATTAAAGGTGGCGGAAGACTGTTGTCAAAGGCTGGAGGCAGGTCAAGGAGAATGGGGACGGAAATGCCCCACAATTGCAGTGAAATAGGATGTCATTTGTGCTTTGATTAGGACGAAACAAATTAAATTGTGATTAAGTAGATCTTTCCTATGTTGTAAAGGTGGGGCTGATTCATTAAATAAGGTTTTGTGCAAGGCTATCGAGCCCTTTGTTATTCTTTCATAGAATATGGGCAACACTGGCAAGCTTGCATTTGTTGCTCATCCTTAAATCCCCCTCTGTGGCTTGCTGGGCTATTTCAGGGGCAGTTCAATGTCAATCATATTGTTATGGGTCTGAAGTCACATGTGGGCCAGACGAAGAAAGGTTGGCAGATTTCCCTTCCTGCAGGGCAAGAGTGAACCTGATGGACTTCCATAGTCTCAGTAATAGTGACCATGAATCTCGCTTCATTCCGGATTTGTTAACTGCCATGGTGAGGATTTGGATTCACAACCCCAGAGCATTTACCCAGACCTCTGGATTACTAATCCAGTGACTTTACCACAACACCACTGTCTCCTCTTTCCTCATTTCTTTGGCAGGAAGAATAGAGGAGCTGAATATTACTGAAATGGAGAAACATTGCAGAAAACTACATAACAGAGGGATTTTGGAGTCCTTACACGATCATGAAAAACAAGCATACAACTTCAGTGGATAATAGGGAAGGCAAATGGATTGTTGTCCTTTATTTCAAAGGGAATGGAGTCTTAACGAAGGAAAAGTTTACTGACATTGCAGACAGTCCAAAAAAGGTTCACTAAGTTGATAGCAGGTATGGAAAAAGTGCAGAGTGCAGATGCTGGTAATCAGAGTCAAGAGTGTGTTGCTGGAAAAGCACAGCTGGTTAAGCAGCATCCAAGGAGCAGGACAGTTGATGTTCAGGCAAAAGCCCTTCATCAGGAATGCGGCTTGTGGACCAAGGGGGCTGAGAGATAAATGGGAGGGGGCTGGGGGGAAGGTAGCTGAAGGTGAGGGTGAAAATGATAGGTTGGAGAGGAGGGTGGAGCAGTTAGGTGGGAAGGAAGATGGATAGGTATGACCATTCAAGGCAGTGGTGACAAGTTGGAAGGTTGAGACTGGGATAAGATGGGGATAGAGGAAATGGGGAAACTGGTGAAATCCACATTGATTCCATATGGTTGGAGAGTCCCAAGGGGAAAGATGAGGCATTCTTCCTCCAGGAGGAAGCCCAGGACTTGCATATCCTCGGCAGAGTGGGAGGGGGAGTTAAAATGGTCAGCCATAGGGCGGTGGGGTTGGTTAGTACGGGTCCCAGAGATGTTCTCTGAAACGTTCCGCAAGTTAGCATCCTGTCTCAGCTAACTTCCCTGCAGCCCCATCCCCTCTCCCATTTATCTCTCAGCCCCCTGGGCCCACAAACTTCGGCATAATCCCAAAATGTCGACTCGCTTGCTCCTCAGATGCTACCTGACCGGCTGTGCTTTTCCAGCACCACACTCTTCAACTCTGATAGCAGGTAGAGGCTGAATAGATTGGGGCTGAACTTATTGGAGTTCTGAAGAATGAGAAGCAACTTTGTTGAAACATACAAGATTCTTAGAGGACTTAACAAGGTAGATATGTTTTCTCTTATGGGAGTGTCTAGGACCAGAGGGCATTATCTCAGAATAAGGGAGTCATGCATGGACCAAAGGGTCTGCTTCCATGCTGTACATCTCTATGACCATAAAATAGAGGAGTAGAATTAGGCCATTTCTCCCATTGAGTCTGCTCTGCTATTCAATCATGGTTGGTATGTTTCTCAATCCCATTTTCCTGCCTCTCCCCATAACCCTTGATGCCCTTATTAATCAAGAAACCTAGCTATCTCTGTCTTAATTACACTCAATGACTTGGCCTCTACAGCCATCTGCAGAAATGAGTTCCACAGATTCACTCCCCTCTGGCTGAAGAAACTCCTCTTCATTCCAGTTCTGAAGGGCCATCCCTTCAACCTGAGGCTGTGACCTTGGGTCTTAGTCTCTCCTACCAGTGAAAACATTTTCTTCAAGTCCACTCTATCCAGGCCTCTCAGTATTCTGTAAGTTTCAATCAGATCCCCCTCGTCATCCTACTAAACTCGATCAGGTAATGACCCAGAGTCTTTAAACATTCCTCGTATGATAAACCCTTCATCCCAGATCATTCTTGAAAAACCTCCTCTGGATCCCCTCCAACGCCAGCACATTCTTCCTTAGATATGGGGACCAAAACTGTTCACAATATTCCAAACGTGGTCTGACCAAAGCCTTATACAGCATCAGCAGTACAATTCTGCTCTTGAAATCAATGCTGACATTGCATTTGCCTTCCAAACGATCAGTTGAACCTGCATGTCAACGTGAAGAAAATTCTGAACTAGGACTCCCAAGTACCTCTGTGTTTCAGATTTCCGAAGCCTTTCCCAGTTTGGAAAATGGTCAACACCTGTATTCTTTGCAGAAAAATGTATAGTTTCTTACTTTGCCACATTGTAATCCATCTGCCACTTCTTTGCCCACTTTGCTAGTATATCCAAGTCCTTCTGCAGCCTCTCTGCTTCCTCAACCCTACCTGCCCCTCCACATAACTTTGTGTCATCTGCAAATTTAGCAAGAATGCCCTCAGTTCCTTTGTCCAGATCGTTAATGTAAAACATGAATAGTTGTGGTACCAACACTGACTCCTGTCAAACTCCACTAGCCATCCTGAAAGACTCATTTATCCCTACTCTCAACCTTCTGTCAGTCCTCTATCCATGCCAGTATCTTGCCCCTAACACCATGGGTTCTTCTCTTATTTAGCAGCTTCCTATTCAGCACTTTGTCAAAGACCTTCTGGTAATCCAAATAAATCATGTCCACTGGCTCATTGTCTAATTGGTCATTACCTCCTCAAAGGATTCTAATGGATTTGTCAAACATGACTTCCCCTTGCTGAAGCGGTGCTGACTCCGCCCTAATCTACCATGTACTTCCAAGTACTCCACAAACTCATCCTTAATAATGGATTCTAAAACCTTAACAACAACTGAGGTCAGGCTAACTGGCCAATAGTTTCCTGCCTTCTGCCTCCCTCCCTTCTTAAACGGAGTGTTGCATTCGCCATTTTCCAATTCTCTGAGATCCTCCCTGACTCCCGTGATTCATGAAAGAACATTTAAATCAGAAATGAGGAGGAATTTCTTCTCTCAGAGGATAGTGAATCTGTGGAATTCTTTACTGCAGAGTTAAATATTCATATTTATAAAATCAGAATAGCAATTCATGGTGAAAGTAATAAAGGATTCAAAGTAATTTACATTAAAAATAATATCATAGCATAAATAAGTCCTGTTTAATATATTCAAATTACAATGGAACGTTTGGTAAGCAGCACCTCATTTGAGATTAGAGAATTGACTTCTTTTTAAAAAAATGTTTTGACATTCTAGTTCAGAGTGGGTTGGGAGGATACAGAGAAAAGTTTTGATTGAAATAATAAAATATGAAAACTGATCCTGGACATGGATGTATAATCTGGAATTTTGCTTGATTACCATTTTGGATGAAAGCACTGTGTGATATAGTGGATTAAAAAGGCACATTTAAAAGCACTCATCTTAATGACTGGTGATTAAAATTAATTGACAAAGGATTATTGCACTGATACTTCTAATTTGAATGAATGATTCACAGCAGACAAGTAGATTTTAGGCTTGGTGTTTCCATGATCCAGCTTCTCATTTGACTGCATATCCAACAATATGGTATTTGATCAAACTCATCAAAGGTGCAATGATGTGCTTCAGATTCAATTCTGAGAAGTTGGCTTTCTCGAGGTTTGCTGAAGTGTCCCTGGTCGGATAGCATCCATCCCCAAAGTAACGCCATGCTGGCTGGATCACATGTTGAATGAAGTGCAGCCATGTTTCTTTGTCAGCAGCCACGTGCTCAATGAAGAAAAATGCCCCGCCCTGCAGAAACAAAACATTTTGTCAAGTATCTGAAGAAAGTGGGGCTGAACAGGAAGCAGAGTCAGTCAAATTGGCCACATACAGGGACTAAGGCCACAGACCAACCCCCACCCAGAAGAACAAGGGCAGCAGATATGTAAGAACGCAATCACTTGCAAATTCCCTTCAAAGCCACTCACCATCCTGACGTGAAAATACATTTCTGTTCTTTCAGTGTTGTTGGGTCAAATTCCTGGAATTCCCTCCCTAATGGCATCATGGGTCAGTTTACAGCACATGGACTGCAGCAGTTCAAGAAGGCAGCTCACCCCCACCTTTTAAGGGGCAATTAGGGATGGGAAATAAGTACTGACCTAGCCCATACCTCACAAATAAATATATTTTTCAAACCTTCCACAAAATAAGGCTTAAGTGAAAGATAGACTCTGATTTTAATTAGTGGACTCCCTGTGGCCTTGCTCAATAATTTGGATATTACTGTTCTGTAAGATTAGAAGTGTTTCATTAACAAATGTACAATTTGTCTTTCTGCTACATTAGAGCTGTGCATCTTTTAAGACTACAAAAGTAAACTGTTTAAGCGAACAAATATTCAATGTAATTGTTTAGTGGAGCAACTTGCAGGTTACATAATCTGTTTCAGGCTGCAGCTGACAAAGCACCCAGCAATTGGAATGTTTTCTGCACAGCAATGGAGTAATGGCTGCAGTGTGATGTTCATTATTACAGAATTGATGCCTTTCAGAGTAAGCCAGAGGATGTTATTTTGCAAAGAAAAAAGCAATATAGTATGGGATATTCAATGTATTATTAATGCTGTTTTAGCATCGTTGTGTGCATCTAAAGATGCAAGCCATTCGTGAAATCAGTGCTCAGGTTAGTCAAAGGTAAGTTGGGTTCAATAAATTGGCAAAGGATAATTGAGAAGCAGATATGCTTGCTGACAAGCTGCTGGTTCATCTAAATGTACTGTCCCCTGCAATCTTTCTCACAGGCCTTTTAAATTTGCATTGTTCCGAAACATTCTTTTCACTGATGCAAACCGACATACCTTGAGACATTTTCCTCACATTTAAAGCTGGTCACTGATAATTTTGAAAGTTAGCTAAATTTGCAGTTTAACAGCATGTCATTTGAAAACAATTGTTGTTTTACACTGTGTTTTCAAAAGACAGCAATGGATGTCTTTAGCAAAGTACCTCCTTAAATAATTAAGTATATATAGTATTAGTGCTGGCTAAAGTCAGTCCCAGATACACAACAGAGATGTAAGGCTGGAGACAGCTGTGGATCTCCAAGGGGGATGTGGGGAGGAAATACATTGCAGGAGATACAGGAGACTTTTATGACTGGAATCTTGTTTGAGATATTGATCTCACCATACTGTTCTGAAATTTGCTGCATAACTGGCTGGTTGTTTTTTTTTGCCCTCTCTAAAATTTATATTTACATTGAATGCACCCCTTGAGAGTGGTGATGAATTGCTGACTAGTGATAATTATGAAAGTAATAGATCCAGCAAATGTGCATTTCACAGAAGCCTACGAGTGGAATTAAGTTAACACATTTTAAATAAAGAATGTTGTTACCAATTTTAATCTCTTGTTCAACATGTATTCCTCTTACTCTTGTGGATACAAGTTTCATTTAGGCTGACACTTTTCAGGTTAAGGTAATGTCTTCAGATGATATTTTTAAAAAGTGGCCCTGTCTGCTTGTTCACTCATTGGGTGAAAATAAAGATCCCATGACTGTAGTGATTGTAATATGGTCAGCCAGGTGGACTTCATAAAATATGAGTTCTCTGACTGGACCAGATCAACAACCCCGATCAGGGAGCCCTGGCTGACACACAAGAACAGGAGTGTCAGACATACTGTTCACTCGGAGAGCTGGCTCTGAGGGAGGTAGAATGGTGTCAAGGACACTCCACATGTACATAAAGGGTGACTTGGTGACAGAATACCAGCCTCTGGGGAGCTATTTCAATGGCAACAAGAGAAAAGCACACTCCTGAAGAAATTAAATTCACACCAGCTGTCTTTGAGTTGGGGTAAGCATTTCTGCCATGATGCCATTTTTTGAGACGCTTAGCTCATTTGATCGTGCTGTTGAAGACTGGGCCCAGTTTGCCCAGTCAGCTTTTGGACCTGCAGCTTTTTCAGTTATTAGGCACGCGATACAAAAACCTTTCAAGAGTTGATGATTTAGCTAAGAAATATTATGACACCAAACCTCTTCTAATTCTGAGATAATATCAGTTTTACTCGGCAATTGAGGCCAATACAGGCATGGCTATTTCAGTGATCACAGAACCAGTCTTTAACAAAATTCATTCTGTACTCCAACCTTTAAGTTTGTGCAAGAACTTGGCCAGGCTGACAAACTATACTGGTGAACTTTTCCAGATTAAGGGTACAACTTCTGAGAAGCAGCTGGTACAGTTACCACTGATTGTAGTAAAAGGCTCAGGCCCAAGCCTATTGGGACAAAATTGGTTGAGAAAGTTTCACCTTGAGTGGCTCCACATTTTTCAATTAGAAAATGGCTGCCTGAGTGAGGTCCTTATTAAATATCCGGAAGTTTTTCAGGACGGTCTAGGCACTATTAAAGAAGCCAAGGCCACCTTGCATGTTGACCACGAGCAATTTAATGATTCTGTAAGACCCACCCAGTGCCATTTGCCTTACGGGCAAAAGTAGAGTCAGAAATCAGGAGGCTGGAAAGGGAAGGAATCATCAAACCAGTCCAGGTTTTGGAATGGGCAGCACCGGTCGTACTGATTGTGAAGCCTGAGAGGTCGGTTCCCCTTTGTGAGGATTTTATACAAACAGTAAACCGTTTTTCACACCTGGATAAATACCCAATGCCTCATACAGAGGGTTTAGATGCAAAGCTGGCAGGAGGATTGTCCTTCACGAGGCTGGACATGATGCACACTTGCAATTGCAGTTAGATGAGGATTCCCAGAAGTATGCTACAATTAATACCCAAAAGGGTTTGTACCAATAAACAAGACTGCCATTTGGGTATCGTCAGCCTGCGCAATTTTTTTTTAGTGGACGATAGAGAACATTTTATAAGGTCTACCCCAGGTTGCCATTCATCGAGATGACCTGGAATAACAGGGAAGACCAATAAGGAACACTTAGAGAACCTGGCCATTGTCCTTAGATTCTCCCAGGCAGAGGTTCACCTTAGAAGGGAAAAATGTGTGTTTCAAGCACCCCAAGTGACCTACGTGCACTACAGAGTCAATAAGACTGGGTTACACCCATTGGAAGATAAAATGAGGGCAATCAAACATGCCCCAGCTTCCACGTATTCCCTTAGGCTGGTGAATTATTATGGAAAGTTCATACATAACCTGGCTTCGACCCTGGCACCTTTGCATCAACCCTTAGAAAAGGGTTAACCTTGGAAATGGTCACGTAGACAAGCCAAAGCTTTCAGGGAAGTGAAGAAATAGTTATCATCCTCTAAGGTGTGTTGGCACACTACGATCCCAAGTGAGATCTGGTGTTGACATGCGATGTCTCCCTGAATGGCATCAGGGTAGTATTAGCTCACAGGTGGCCCAATGGAGAGGAATGCCCAATGGTGATTGCATTCACAATTTTGGCTAATGCAGAGCATAAATATGCCCATATTGAGAATGAAAGTTTGCTGATCATATTTGGAGTCAGGAAGTTCCACCAGTACCTTTAAATACATACATTTGTTACAGTAACAGACCACAAATCCCTGCTAGGGCTGCTCAAAGAGGACAAGGCCATGCTGCCCATAGCTTCAGGCTGAATTCAGTGGTGCACTCTCATTCTCCATGCGTACAATTACAAGTTGGAACACAGTTAGGGAGGCCAAGTAGCAAATGCAGATGCAGTGCGCCACCTCCCACTGGCAAATACTCCACTGGTGTATCCCATTCTGTGAGAACTGAAAGAGCAGAGGCAGGGTGAAAGGGAGCTTTAAGCTCAGAGGCCTATTATATCAGATGTGCTCTCGCTTTAAACGCAAGTCAGGAATTGACAGTGGCCATTACTGCCTCAGACCTTGCGACCTCACTTGGTGTTTTGAACTTCACTTTGCGATGCCCTTTTTGGCATATCCAGACATGCCAGCTGTCATTGTAGCAACTTTTCAAAGTATTTTACATGGAATTTGCTTGTTGCGTTAAATGGATTTCTTTAATGTTAATCTTTCAATTAATTTTCCAATCAACAGATATTTCAACTGATTGATGAGTTGGTGGGCAGGGATTGGAAATTACAAGAGAATAACAAAACAATAACACGATAAGAAGTCTGGCAAGGAGAGATGAGAACTGAGGTAATCCTTTGCTGGAATTCCATACTTCTACAAGGCAGATTTCATGGCACAGTGGACAATTGACTAGTCAATGATGTGGGCATTTGTTGCCCATCCTTAATTGTCCTTGAGCTGAGTAGCTTGCTTGGTCATTTGAGTGTGCATGTAAGAATCAACCACATTGTTGTTGGTCTGGACTCATGTGTAGGTCAGACCAGATAAAGATGGTAGATTCCCTTTCCTAAAGGTCATTAGTGAACCGGATAAGTTTTTATGCCATTCAATGACAGTTGTCACAGTCACCACCATCACTAAGCCTAGTTTTCAATTCCATATGTCTTAATATATTTTGAATTTCACAAGCTGCTGAGAGTTGAACCAGTGTCCCCAAAAATATCAGCCTGGGTCGCTGGATTACTAAAGTCAGGAAAACTGATCATAACTCCAAAATACATAGATATTTAAAAAGTACATACATTTCAATATAAGACAGACAAAAGGTGGCTTAGGATGTAAATTCACCAGCTATCCAAAGTCCTTGTGTGGAAACAGAATGTTACCCAAACAGTGTCAACCATCAGACAGCAAGATCTTAAAGGGAGAGGTGCCATTAAAAAAAAAGAACTGTGATCTTCTGTGGGTGTGTTCCATGCTTATGGACATGACACAGGTTGAAAGAAAGGCAGTTCTCGGCAAAGGACAGGTTTGTGTTTTCCTTTTCAGGAATACACAAGGGGGTTAAAGACAACTAGAGCCCCTAGTCTGTGTGCTAGGTTGTGGTTCAAGTTCTACCAAACTAAAGTATGCTGTGAAGGGACATAGCTGAAAATTCCCACTAGACATCCCTGCATCTGCATATAGAAATAAACTCTTCCTGATTGTTGAAAACACTCAAGTCAGAAAAGCCACAATTGAAGGAAACTGGACAAATTCCTTTCACTAACTGCAGAACCAAGAACCTCCAAACAACTACTCAACGGTCAAAGTCAGCACGACCAGAATCACCCACCTTAATGACCAAACTGTTTCACAATTGATCTGTCATGGACAAACCAAATGATTGATAAATTCCTTTTTAACTTTTACTTTTCAGGACTCCCCTATCATTTATAATCTGTCTACATTTGTGTCACGTTTTATTATTTTTTCTTGTTTTAGTAGCTAATAAACTCATTGCCTCCTTTAACTCAGGAAAGTTTGGTTAAATTAGTTCTTTTAAAAACATAAAGACATTGAGATAGGGAAAAAGGTATACATGAGGAAATAAATTCTTTTAAAATTAATTTTGTTTTAATCAATTGAGGGAGGAGTTGTATAAAAGATAGCTAGATCATCCCTCCTTACCTCAGAACATGACAAATTGGGGACCGATCCTAACACTGGTTTAGTGGCATTACTATTATGCAACTGATCTCCATATAAACCTGTCAAGTGGCTGGATTTCTTTTCCCACTTTACTCCATTTCAATTAAGTAAACTATTACCCTAACAGATCAAGAAGCATTAACTAGTTTAAATTCTGAGGGTTCACAAACAAAGCTGAAGCTTCCTTTCCCCGCACCTCATCATTTTAAACATTTAACCAACTCCTGCTTTAAAATATTATTCGTTACTATTTTATGAACATGACATGAGATCCAAATTGGATGCAAGTAAGCTCAGCATTTATAGAGTAAAGCCTGATAGGCAAAATGTACAACCACTGTGTCACCACTGCTGCCTCACAGCGCCAGAGACCCGGGTTCAATTCCCACCTCAGGCGACTGACTGTGTGGAGTTTGCACATTCTCCCCATGTCTGCGTGGGTTTCCTCCGGGTGCTCCGGTTTCCTCCCACAGTCCAAAAATGTGCAGGTTAGGTGAATTGGCCATGCTAAATTGCCCGTAGTGTTAGGTAAAGGGGTAAATGCAGGGGAATGGGTCTGGGTGGGTTGCGCTTCGGCGGGTCTGTGTGGACTTGTTGGGCTGAAGGGCCTGTTGCCACACTGTAAGTAATCTAAAGTAATCTAATCTAATCTGATTAATATGGTGAAAGAACTCCTCTGACATTGCTCATGGTTGAATGAAGAGGTTAAATTATTGTCTAACAGGAGTTGAACGCTGTGTTATAGAAATATGCATAGGGTGTAAATAGCCACTGAAGGATTTATAAAGAAGTTTATAAATGATGTCCTCAGAAAAAGTGTGTCAAGTAGGTTCTGAGATTACAAATTTTCCCTGTCTACCTGGTGTGAATTAAGATACAAATACCAGAGTTGCATCATGGTTTGCAATGAATACAGCAAACGTTTTATTAACTGGCACCTATGGGACCAGGAGGGTGCTGGCTGATCAAGTATTCTGGGTAATCAAGAGGTCCACATAACCGCAATACATCCTGACCAAGCAAAGCTTTGAGGTATCAACATATTTTTTTCTATTCATTTGTGGGATGTGGATATCACTGGCTGGCCAAAATTGTTGCCCCTTTCCTAGTTGCCCTTCAGCTGCCTTCTTGAACCGCTGCAGTCCACCTGCTGTGGGTTGACCCATAATGCCCCTAGGGAGGGAATTCCAGGATTTTGACCCAGTGACACTGAAGGAACGGTGATATATGTCCAAGTCCAGTGGCTTGGAGGAGAACTTGCAAGGGGTCGTATTCCCATGTATCTGCTGCCCTTGTCCATCTAGATGGAAGTGGTCGTGAGTTTGGAAGGTGCTGTCTGAGCATCCTTGGTGAATTTCTGCAGGGCATCTTGTAGATAGCACACACTGCTGCTACGGAGCATCAGTGGTGGAGGGAGTAGATGCTTGTGGACATAGTGCCGATCAAGTGGGCTGCTTTTGTTCTGGATAGTGTCAAGCTTCTTGAGTGTTGTTGGGGCTGCACTTGTCAAGGCAAGTGGGGAGTATTCCATCACACTCCTGACTTGGGCCTTGTAGATGGTGGACAGGCTTTCGGGAGTCAGGAGGTGAGCTACCCACTTCAGTATCCCTAGCCTCTGACCTGCTCTTGTAGCCACTGTGTTTATGTGATGAGTCCAGTTGAGCTTCTGGTCAATGGTAACCCTGGAGACATTGATAGTGGGGAATTCAGTGATGGGAACACCACTGAACATCAAGGCGCGGTGGTTAGATTGTCTTTTATTGGAGATGGCCATTACCTGGCACTTGTGTGGCATGAATGTTACTTGCCACTTGTCAGCCCAAGCCTGGATATTGTCCAGATCGTGTTGCATTTGAACATGGACTGCTTCAGTATCTGTAAACATTGTGCAATAATCGGTGAACATCCCCACTTCTGACCCTTTGATTGAGGAAAGGTCATTGATGAAGCGGCTGAAGATGGCTGGGCTGAGGACACTACCCTAAGGAACTCCTGCAGAGATGACCTGGAGCTAAAATGACTGACCTCCAACAATCACAATCATCTTCCGACATGTCAGGTATGACTCCAACCACCACAGAGTTTGCTCCCTGATACCCACTGATTCCAGTTTTGCTCGGGCTCCTTGATGCCACACTTGGTCGAATGCAGCCTTGATGTCAAGGGCTGTCACTCTCCCCTCCCCTCTGGAATTCAGCTCTTTTGTCCATGTTTGAACCAAGGCTGTAATGAGGTCAGGAGCTGAGTGACCCTGGTGGAACCCAAACTGGGTGTCACTGAGCAGGTTATTGCTGAGCAGGTGCTGCTTGAAAACTTTTTTAAAGAACTGACTCGAATTACAATCCAGTCTGTGCCAGCAACAAGTATCCAGACAGCACTGGGCCCAGTCTCCAGACTGCACCAGGCCCAGTATCCAGACTGCAACATGTCTAGTCTCCAGGCTGCACCGGGCTGACACTCATTGAACATAGAAAGTTTTTTTTTAGATTACTTACAGTGTGGAAACAGGCCCTTCGGCCCAACAAGTCCACACCGCCCCGCCGAAGCGCAACCCACCCATACCCCTAACACTACGGGCAATTTCGCAAGGCCAATTCACCTGACCTGCACATCTTTGGAGTGTGGGAGGAAACCGGAGCACCCGGAGGAAACCCACGCAGACACGGGGAGAATGTGCAAACTCCACACAGAGAGTCGCCTGAGGCGGGAATTGAACCCGGGTCTCTGGCGCTGTGAGGCAGCAGTGCTAACCTCTGTGCCACCGTGCCGCCCACCAGGTGCTGCTTGATAGCACAGTGGATGACACCTTCCATCACTTTACTGATGATTGCAATTAGACGAATGGGGCAATAATTGGCCAGGTTGGATTTGTCCTGCTTTTTATGTACATGACATAGCTGGGCAATTTTCCACATTGTCAGGTAGATGCCAGTGTTGTAACTGTATTGGACCAGCTTGGCTAGGGGAGCAGCAAGTTCTGGAGCACAAGTCTTCAGTACTATTGTTGGAATGTTGTCAGGGCTGACAGCCTCTGGAGTATTTTGTGTCTTCAACCGTTTCTTGATATCACATGGAGTGAATTGAATTGGCTGAAGACTGGTATCTGTAATGCTGGGGACCACTGGAAGAGGCCGAGATAGACCATCCTTTCAGCACTTCTGGCTGAAGATTGCTGCGAGAGCTTCAGCTTTATTTTTTGCACTAATGTGCTGCGGTCTTCTATCATTGAGGATGGGGATATTTGTGGAGCCTCCTCCTCCAATGGATCAGAGCAAATCCATTCGTTTAAATGGGAAATTTACCTTCCCAGCAGCCCCTGGTCCCTGGTTCTGGAAGGTTCCCTATAATATGTTCAGTCCACAGTAAACCGCGGGTAACTGAAACTGCAGAAAATTATTCTGTGGATACGGGGGTCGCCCTGTACATAACTTTTGCCGTTTTATGAAGAGTGCCAGTTAAACAAAGTTCACTGTATGTGGAAAGCAGGTATTTTTCACCAAATGTTTTTAGCTTTGCTGAGCTGTATGGATTTTACATGTTCACCTACGAAATTTTGAGAAGATTAATTTGTCAAACAAAATGTAAACAAGCTGCTAAATATACACAACTATTTTTTAAAAAGGATAACAATCAAGAAAAGCTGAAGTTGCTGTTTTACCTTATCTTTGAAACTTATTGGAGACAATAATTACACTTAGTGCCACTGTTCTTAAAGAAAAGTTGAACTTGAGAAGGCTTCAATTTCTAGGGAAAGGCATGATTACAAGGAGTAAGTTCCAGCAATATCTGTCAATCGCTAACCTCTGCAATTGTAAGAATATCAGAAAGCTACATTACAACTGACGCAAGATCACACTATATTTTAGGAATTCAAAATATGTACATACAAATTAGGAGCAGAAGGCCATTTGGACCCATAAGCCTGCTCTGCCATTTAATAAAATGACTCCACTGCCAATCAAAAATCTAACTCAGCCTAAAAAAAATCAATTATCCAGTCTCCCTTTCTCTTTGGGAAAGAGAAATGTATAGACAACAACACTCAGAGAATAACAAATTTTCATCTGTCAAAAATTGGAGCCTACTCAGTTTTTAAATGGTGGCTCCTAGTTCTAGTCATAGAGATGTACAGCACAGAAACAGACCCTTCGGTCCAACCCGTCCATGCCGACCAGATATCCCAAACCAATCTAGTCCCACCTGCCAGCACCCGGCCCATATCCCTCCAAATCCTTCCTATTCATACACCCATCCAAATGCCTCTTAAATGTTGCAATTGTACCAGCTTCCACCACTTCCTCTGACAGCTCATCCCATACACGTAGCACCCTCTGCAGGAAAAAGTTTCCCCTTAGGCCTCTTTTATATCTTTCCCCTCTCACCCTAAACCTATGCCCTCTAGTTCTGGACTCCCCGATCCCAGGGAAAAGACTTTGCCTATTCATCCTATCTATGCCCATCATAATTTTATAAACCTCTATAAGGTCACCCCTCAGCCTCCGATGCTCCAGGGAAAACATCCCCAGCCTGTTCAGCCTCTCCCTGTAGCTCAAATCCTCCAACCCTGGCAACATCCTTGTAAATCTTTTCTGAACCCTTTCAAAAGTTTCACAACATCTTTCCGATAGGAAGGAGACCAGAATTGCATGCAATATTCCAACAGTGGCCTAACCAAAGTCCTGTACAGCCGCAACATGACCTCCCAACTCCTGTACTCAATACTCTGAACAATAAAGGAAAGCATACCAAACGCTGCCTTCACTATCCTATCTACCTGCGACTCCACTTTCAGTCCCTCCCACAAGGGGAGACATCCTCTCAGCAGTCACATTTTCAAGATCCCCAGAGTCTCAAAAACATCTCAACTTATTCTTCTAAACTCCAGATCCCCAATCTACCTAACCTTTCCTCATAAATTAAGCCCTTCATCCCAGAAATTGAGTCATTACTTCTAATGTATCCCTTCTTAAATACAGAGATCAAAATTGCATCTAGTACTCCAGATCTAGAATCTCTATAGTGTGGAAAGAGGCCTTTCGGCCCAACACGTCTACACCGACCCTCCGGTGACGAATCCACCCAGACCCATTCCCCTACCTTATATTTACACCTTTTTTTTTAGATTACATTACAGTGTGGAAACAGGCCCTTCGGCCCAACAAGTCCACACCGACTCGCCGAAGCACAACCCACCCATACCCCTACATTTAACCCTTACCTAACACTACAGGCAATTTAGCATGGCCAATTCACCTCACCTGCACATCTTTGTGACTGTGGGAGGAAACCGGAGCACCCGGAGGAAACCCACGCAGACACGGGGAGAACGTGCAAACTCCACACAGTCAGTCGCCTGAGACGGGAATTGAACCCGGGTCTCCGGTGCTGTGAGGCAGCAGTGCTAACCACTGAGCCACTGTGCACCCCTAGTCTGACCAATGTCCCATAAAAATGTAGCAAATAATATGTGAAGTATTGCATAGATATGCAATTTAACACTCCACCACTGACAGTTATGCTATCAGCAGCCTAGAGCTCTGGAATTCCCTCCATCCATTTCTCCTCCTTTTTAACCTCGTTATACAGTGACACAGCACAGAAACAGACCCTTCGGTCCAACTAGTGTGCCGAGCATAATCCCAAAGTAAACTAGTCCCACCTGCCTATACCTGGCCCATATTCCTCCAAATCTTTCCTATTCATGTACTTATTCAAATTTTTTTTAAAGGTTGTAACTGTACCCGCATCTATTACTTCCTTCGGAAATTCATTCCACACACGAACAACTCTCGGTGTAAAAAATTGCCCTTCATTTCTTTATTAAATCTTTCCTCCTCACCTTAAAAATGTGCTACTTAGTCTTTAAATCCCCCACCCTAGGTAAATGACATCTGCCACTTACCTTTTCTGTACCCCTCGTGATTTTATAAACCTCTGTAAGGTCACCCCTCGATCTCCTACACACCAGTGAAAAAATCCCAGCCTAACTAGCCTCTCCTTATAACTCAAACCCTCCACGTCCAGCAATAGCCTGGTAAATATCTTCGACCAATAGTCCTTGGACCAAGCTTTTAGCCACCTGTCCTCAAGTGTCTGGTTATCACATATTGATTGATAACACTCTTGCAAAGTGCATTGGGAAATTTTACCATATTAAAAGGAGCACATAAGTGCAATGGTTGAAAATGCACAAAAGCACAACAATTTGCATGAAGGCTTGAAGATCTCTGTTGCCATTGGGTGGTGCAATGGACATCTCAAAGTCTGATAAAACAATGATTCATTTCCCTTTATAACCACAAACTGTAATTGCTCCTAAGTAAAAAATTAGTGAGATCAGTGGGAACTCGGGCTTCCTTTTTTAAAAAAATGATAATGGGTACAATCTGTTCAAAGTTACTCAGTCCATATCTGATGGTAGTTAAAATATTTTTAATGTCTTAGGGACTTTATATATTTCAAATGCCTCCCCTTGTTTCCTTATTATGGTAGTTACAAACTTACAGTGTGTCACATAAAGAGCCTGAGTAACGGGTCTTTGATTTACTGTTTAGGTTGTGGAGTTGAAAGTAACTTTGTTTGAAGGGAAGAGTTGGAAATGTGCAGGGAGAGGACATCTTTTGTGAAAAACTTTAGTTACTTACCAGAACCAGTGTGTTGGAAACACATCAAAAATTGCATGCATCAGTGAGTGCGGACACAAGGCTTTGTTGTGGTGATGTACGTTCATTAAGGTTTTTAAGTTGCAAAACAGCAGCCTGAAACAAAGTCAGGTTCAAGTTCCCAGCAAAATCAACTAAAATCTGAAATAACATCAGTCTATGTTTATTTAACGATTGAAAGGATGCATTAATTTAGTACTTGGTGTTTGAAAACTATTTTCACTCTGAAACTTCCCTCACCGACGTGTATGTAACTTTTTTGTATTTTTTAAAAACACAACAATTTAAGTTGGATAGGAAGCAGCACTGGATCTAGCATTTTTAAACATTAGTAGGTTTCTTCTGCTATTATAACTCATTGTAAATCAGACAATGTGCCAATTTCAAAGGATATAGTATTAGACCATTTAATGCACTGTATTAATCTGCCAAGGTAATGCTGCAATTCCTTAACATTCCAAAGCATTACATAATGCAACACAAAAAAAGGGTGAAATCTGTGAGATTGTTAAGCCTCAGTTTTCTTCAATATGAACATATTTTTACACGCTTAAAGGACAAGATTTAATTCTTTAACGCATAAGTGTGGGTGTGGGTGTTTTCAATGGCAACAGACCCTCTGCCCCAAATGAGGAAGGTTGTTGGATTGAGAACAAAGAATAGTACAGCACAGGACTTGGCTCTTCAGCCCACCAAGACTACGCTGACACATGATGCCTTTCTAAAGTCAAAACCTTCTGCCTCTATGCGGTCCATATCCCTCTATTCCTTGCCTATTCATATATCTGTCAAAATGCTTCTTAATTGCTGCTACTGCATCTACCTCCACTATCTCCTCTGGCAGCACACAACCAACACTTACCACCCTCTACACAAAAGAGCTGCCTCTCATATCTCCTTTAAACTTACCCTCTTCTAACTTAAACTTATGTCCCCCAAGATTTGGAAGTGCCGGCGCTGGACTGGGGTGGACATAGTTAAAAATCACACAACACCAGGTTTATTTGGAAGCACTAGCTTTTGGAGTGCCGCTCCTTCATCAGGTGGTTGTGGAGTTTAAGATCATGTTCACAGAATTTCTTAAACATTTGCTATCCTCCAGTCTTCTGGCACTACTCCTGTTGACAATGATGACACAAAGATCGAAGCCAATAGCTCTGCAATCTCCTTCCTGGATTCCCAGAGAAGGGAATCTGGCCCAGAGGTTTTTAATCTATTTTCAGATCTTCTAAAATTGCTAAAACCTCCTCTTTGTCAACCTCAATCCCATCTAATCTAATAGCCTGTATCTCTGTATTCTCACTAACATTGCCCTTTTCCAATGTGAATACTGACAAAAAATATTCATTAAGCACTTTCCCTATGTCCTGAGAATCCACACACAATTTTCCACGACTATCTTTGATTGGCCCTAATCTTACTCTATTCATTCTTTTATTCCTGTTATACCGATAGAAGGCCTAAGGGTTTTCCTTGATCCTATCCGCCAACACCTTCTCATGTCCCCTCCTGGCTCCACTTAGCCAGAAAAGATCTAAAGAGAGGGCTAACATATAACACTCAAGCCCCCTATCTGAGCCTTCACTCCTCATTCTCACATTAACCTTCTTCTTCCTCTTGACAAGAGCTTCAACTTCTTTAGTAAACCATGGCTCCTCCTCTCGACAACTACCTCCCTGCCTGATAAATATATAGTCATAGAGATGTACAGCATGGAAACACACCCTTCGGTCCAACCTGTCCATGCCGACCAGATATCCCAACACAATCTAATCCCACCTGCCAGCACCCAGCCCATATCCCTCCTGTTCATATACCCATCCAAATGCCTCTTAAATGTTGTAATTGTACCTATCAAGGACCCACAGTATCTGTTCCTTGAATAAGCTCCACATTTCAAGTGTGTCCATCCCCTGCAGTTTCCTTTCATCCTACGCATCCTAAATCTTGCCTAATTGCATCATAATTGCCTTTCCCCTAGTTATATCTCTTTCCCTGCAGTATATACCTATCCCTGCCCATTGCTATTGTAAATGTAATCGAATTATGTTCACTATCGCCAAAGTGCTCACCGACCTCCAAATCTAACACCTGGCTGGGTTCATTCCCCAGTACCAAATCCAATATGGGATTGCCCCTTGTTGGCCTGTCTACATACTGTGTCAGAAAACCATTCTGCACACCTTGAACAAAAACTGACCCATCTAAACTACTTGAACTATAATATTCCCAGTCAATATTGGGGAAGTTGAAGTCCCCATAACAACCACCCTGTTACTCTCGGCTCCTATCGAGAATCATCTTAGCCATCCTTTCCTCTACATCCCTGGAACAATTTGGAGGCCCATAGAAAACTCCCAACAGGGTGACCTCTCTTTTCCTGTTTCTAACCTCAACAGATAAGTCCTCAAACGTTTCTCAGCTGCTGTAATACTACCCTTGATCAACAATGCCACACCCCCCTTTTTTTTTTACCATCATTGCTGTTCTTGCTGAAACATCTAAATCCCGGATTCTGCAACACCATTCCTGTCCCTCCTCTAGCCATGTCTCTGAAATGGCCACAACATCAAAATCTCAGGTACCAATCCATGTTCACCCACCTTATTCTGGATGCTCCTGGTATTGCAGTACACACATTTCAAACCAACGTCCTGGTTGCCAGTGCCCTCTCGCGATCTTGTAAACCTATCCCTGACCTCACTACCCCCAACCTTCTGTACACTGGAACTACCATTCTGGTTCGCACCCCCTGCTGCATTAGTTTAAACCACCTCCGAAGAGCATTAGCACATTCCCCCTGAGGATATTGGTGCCCCTCTGGTTCAGGTGAAGACTATCCTGTTTGTAGAGGTCCCACCTTCTCCAGAAAGAGCCCCAATTATCCAAGAATCCAAAACCCTCCCTCCTGCACCATCCCTGCAGCCACGTGTTCAACTCCTCTCTCTGCCTGTTCCTCGCTTCACTAGCACAGGGCACAGGCAACAAACCAGAAATAACAACTCTATTTGTTCTAGCTCTCAGTTTCCAACCTAGCTCCCTGAATTTCTGCCTTAGATCCCCATGTTTCCTCCTACCTATGCAGACCACATAGGCACCGACTTCTATCAGGTTGCCCTCATCCTCCAACATTCAAGTGAAAACAACCAAGTTTGTCCAATCTCTCTGCACAGCTAGTACTGTCCAAACCAGGCAACATCCTGGTAGACTGTTTCTATTCTGTCTCCAAAGCCTCTACATCCTTCTGGTAGTGTGGCAACCAGAACTGTACACAACGTCTCAAATGTGGCCTAACTAAAGATCTATGTAGCTACAACATAACTTGCCAAATTTTTGCACTCAATGCCCTGACCAATGAAGGCAGGCATGCTTGGTGCCTTCTTGACCATCTTACCCACTTCTGTTGCCACTTTCAGCGAACTGTGGACACGTATGCCTAGATCCCTCTGTATGTTGATGCTACTAAAGGTTCTGTTATTTATTTTATATTTCCCTTCTGCATTAGATCTTTCAAAAGACATCACCTCGCATTTGTCTGGATTAAACTCCATCTGCCATTTCTTCACCCATTCCACCTTATTTGTATCCTGCTGTGTCCTCTGGCAATCCTCCTCACTATCCACAGCTCCCCTAGTCATTGTGTCATCCACAAACTTATTTACTAGCCCACCTACGTTCTCTGCCAAATCATACACATACAATGTTACAATAGGGTGCCCCATACTGATCCCGGTGGAACACCACTGGTCACAGATCTCAGTCAGAAAAACTTTCCATCGCCACTGACTGTCTTCTCGAATAAGCCAGTTTTGAATCCAGCTCACCACAGATCTCATGTGACTTTACCTTTTGTGTCAGCCTGCCATGAGGGACCTTGTCAGAAAGCCTTGCTGAAGACAACATCAACTGCTCTGCCCTCAATCAGCTTTGTCACTTCCTCAAAAAACTCAAACAAGTTTTGAAACACAACCTTCCCTACACAAAACTATGCTGCCTATTGCCACTAAGTCCATATTTTTCCAGATATGAGTAAATCCCATCACTCAGAACCATCTCCAATAATTTCCCTACCACAGAAGTAAGGCTGACCAGCCTGCAATTTCCTGGATTGTCCTTCTGAAACAATGGAACAAAGTTGGCTGTTCCCCAGTCCTCTGGGACCTTTCTTATGACTAAAGAGGATATAAAGATTTCATGCAAGGCCCTAGCAATTTCCTCTCCTGCCTCCCTCACCTCAGCGTTCTGGGATAGATTCCACATGTCCTGCCTTTTAAATCACCCAACATCTTTTTTAATCTTGACGTGCCCCAGTATATCAACATACCCCTCCCAAGACTCACCATCTACCATCTTCTTCTCCTTTGTGAATATCGATGCAAAGTATTTGTTAAGATCCTCATCTCCTTCCTCTGGCTCCATGTCTAAACTCCCTCCTTTGTCCTTGAGTGGACCTACCCTTTCCCTAGCTATCCACTTGCTCCTTATATATGGATAAAAGGCATTGGGATTTTCCTTAATCCTGTTTGCCGAAGTCATTTCATGGCCCTTTCAGCCCTCCTACTTCTGGGTTTGAGTTCTTTCCTGCTATTTTCATATTCTTTGAGGGCTCTGTCTTCAATTTCCTAAATCTTACGTATGCCTCCTTTTTTCTTTTTGACTAAGCTTTCAATTTCTCTTGTCATCCAAGGTTCCTGCATCTCGCCATCCTTATCCCTCATTTTCGCAGCAACTTGCTGGTTCTGAACTTTAATCAGCTGACCTTTAAAAGATTCCCACATGCCAGATGTGGATTTACCCTCAAACAGCCACTCCCAATCTACATTCCCCAGTTACCGGAAGTCAGAGTTGATAAAATGTGGAATGGAAAGGCACAGCAGGTCAGGCAGCATTGGAGGAGCAGGTAAGTCCCGACCCAAACGTGTGCCTTTCCAGCTTCACATTTTATCGACTCGATATTCCCCAGTTCTTGCCTAATATTATGGAAGTTAGCCTTCTCTCAGTTTAGTATGTTCACCTTAGGATTGCTCTTATCCTTATCCATAAGTAACTTAAAACTTAGAGTTATGGTCACTGTTCCTGAACTGTTTCCTCAATGAAACCTTGATCACCTGGCCAGGATCATTCCCCAATACCAGCTTTAGTATGGCCCCTTCCCTCGTTGGACTATTTATATATTGTTTCAAAACATCATCCTGGACAAACCTAACAAATTATCCACCCCATCCAAGCCCCTGGCACTAAGGCAGTCCCAGTCAAAAGAGGGGGAATTAAAATCACCCACCACAACCATCCTGTTGTTTTTACATTTTTCCATAATCTGTCTACATATCTATTTCTCGGTAATCCGCTGGCTGTTGGGAGGTCTGTAGTACAATCCCATCAGAGGGATTACACCTTTTCTATTTCTGAGCTTTCGTCGTATGGCCTTACTGGATGAACCCTCCAAGGTGTCCTCCCTCAGTGCAGTTGTGATATTCCTCTTTTAAGTAACCCAACTCCCCCAGCTCTTTTACATCCATCTCACCTGAAACATCTAAATCCTGGAATGTTAAGTTATCCATCTCTCAACCAAGTCTTTTGTTCGAGCTACACCATGTAGCTCTAAATTAATCTGCTTTACCTGTCATACTCCTGACATTAAAACAAATACACTTCAAACTGCCTGTCCTGTGTTCAGCATCCTCTCCTCATCCGTTCCTCCTCTTAGTCTTATTGGCCTTAGTCTCGGACTCCTCCCCAGTCATTTTACTTACTGACCTACAGCTCTGCTTTTTTTCCAGCACCCCCCGCCAAGTGACACAAGCAAACCTCCCTGCCAGGATATTGATGTCCCTCCAGTTTAGGTACAACCCATCTTCTTATACAGGTCCCACCTCCCCTGGAAGACATTCTAATGATTCACATACCTGAAACCCTCCCTCCTATGCCAGATCATTAGCTACATATGTAACTGTACTATCTTCCTATCCCAAGCCTCACTGGCACGTGGCACAGCAAATAATCCTGAGATTACACCCCTAGAGTCCTGCTTTTCAATTTCCTATCTAACTCTCAGTACTCCCTTTGAAGGACCTCAGTTCTGCTTTAATTGCTTACTTAACAGTGAACTGAAGAACCTCTCAGTAAATCACAGGCCCTGACTTTGAGGTCCTTCCTTGTCCTGGAGGCCTGTTCTTCACAGGATCCAACAGCGAGAAAGTAGGTCTTTTCCTTAGGTCATTTGGGACAGTACTTTGCACGGCCATCTCCTTACCCTTCATTCCCCATACTAACCACATCTGCACCGCCCCCCCCACCACAGACCAGCAAACAGGTTGCCCTGGTTTCCAGATCAGGGAAAACAGCCATTTTTCTTTGTTTCTCCCCTTCTCTTATTTTTGCCCCCACACAGGACCCAGCAGTAGTGTTTACATTTTCCCCAAATCACCTGTGTCTATACGTGTATGTACAGTGACACAGTAAAAAAGACAGGATTGTGTGAAGACTTTATTCTATATTCTCCATCACCAGGAAAACATGCATGTATCTAGTGAAACAATAACAAGCAAAACCTAATAAGGGCAATGCTTATGTCAAAAAGTGAAGGGGAGGGTACCAAATCAAAATGGAGTTGGAGGGGTAATAAAGCACTGTTTTCCCTACAGTGCCCACCTTTCTCTAAAGACGTCAAAAGCATTGACGGACACTACGTGCTTTCTCTCCAATGACATTCTGGCTCTAGAATGTAATCACGGAATAGGGGCAGGCAGTTGGCAGATGACCACCCGCCCACCCATGGCCAATTGTCTAGACCTGTTCAGCTATTTTTATCTGTCAAGAAGGCATGTAATTTGACTGAAGGTGAATTGAGGCTCAAGTAGCTGTAAGTTGATCACTTAATGACTTTAGTTAATGGTGGGTTGTGAAAATTCTTGAGAAGAACTTAATTGTTTGGGGGGGGGGGGGGGGGGGAGAAGAAGAATGTGGTGAATATTCTCCTCAGAAACTTGCCTAACTATCTGCCCCTCCCACCACTTTGACCAGAAGATGTGGGGGCTGAAGTAGGCCATTCAGCCCATTGAATCTACTCCACAATTCCATGAAGTCAAAGCTGATTGGATGATCCTCAACTTCACTTTCGACCCTTTTTCCATTACCTTGATTACCTTACTGTTAAAAATCTGTCTGTCTCAGCTTTGAATATATTTAATTACCCAGCCTCAACATCCCTGAGTAAATATTTCCACAGGTTCACTCCACTCAGAGAAGAAATTCCTCCATATCTCTGCCTTAAATATGCAGCCCTTATTCTGAGATAATGCTCTCTGGTCCGAGACTCTCACAAGGAGAAACAACTTCTCCACATCTGTCACGTCTTATAAAAGATTCTTGTATGCCTTCGATACCAGTATATCCTTCCCTTGACAAGGGGACCAAAACCGTTCACAGTATTTCACACTTACTGAGACAAAAGGCCTACGGTCAAGAAATCTTAACAACTCTTTGTAAATATTTCTGAAGGAGGAGGGGAAGAGAAGAGAAAAGAAAAAAAAAGAGGAGTTATCCCGTTTCTTTTACCGGTCTCAACACTCGTTTGATCTCTTTCAGCACCGCGTCCACGTTTTGGGCGGTGCAGAGCACGAAGGTGCAGACCACGGCGTCCACTGAGCCGCTCGCCACTTGGCTCAAATTTTCGCCGCACGCCACCACGAACCGCTCGAGCTTCAGGTGCGTGCTCTCGGCGCCACTGCTCCTCAGCAAGTGCTCGAAATTCGGATTCGGGTCCGTGCAGATGACCTTGCAACCCCAGGGGTAATACTGAAAGTTGGCACCAGTGCCACAACCCACTTCCAAGACTGTCAGCCCCGAGGAGCTGGCGAAGTCCGGCAACCGGTCGAAAAGTTTCTTCTTCACTTTGTCCATTTTGTCGTTGATGGTGGTGGTCATTCTGCGCATAAGGTATGGGAAAAACCTCTTGTACAGAGGGTCCCAGAAACCGATGTATTGTAAAATGGTGACTGGGAGAACTATGATGCCCACAAGGGAGCGAAGTACAGAGCGAACAAACGCCATCTTTAAGGAAACACGATTGTCGACAAGCTTCTCTCTCTCTCTGTTCAACGTTATAATGGGCGGAGAGCAAATCTGTACAGCCCTTCCAAGTGCTTTGAATTGGTTAGACGGAACTGCCCACAGTTTACCCCTCTCGTGCCAAACGGGGATTAATAATTGCCCTGCAAAGAGAACCTGCACCGAAAGGGCTGAATTTGTCTTTCAAAAAAAAAATTACGGATCCTTGATAAATACTTTTTAAAAGTCAAACTAAACGACTGATAATACAAACCAGTTTAGTTTTTACATTGGTTTTGTACTGGTTCGTGGCACGGTGGCCCAGTGGTTAATACTGCTGTCTCACGGCGCCAGCGGCCTGAGTTCGATTCCAGCATTGGTTAACTGACTGTGCGGAGTTTGCACGTTCTCCCCGTGTCTGCGTGGGTTTCCTCCGGGTGCTCCGGTTTCCTCCCACAATCCAAAGATGTGCAGGTCAGGTGAATTGGCCATGGGAAATATACGGTTATGAAGGATACGTTGGTGTGGACTTATTGGGCTGAATGGCTTGTTTCTACACTATACGGATTCTATGCAATGAGGGCATCACTGGCTGGTCCAGTATTTATTGCCTATCCCAAATTGCCCAAAGGGCAGTTAAGAACCACATTGCTGTAAGTTTGGAGTCACATGTTGGCCAGACCAAGTAAGGATGGCACTTTCCTTCCCTAAAGGATATTAATGAATTATTACTATTTCCCTGGAATCACAAAGTATTTATATGTGTATAATACATTGTAGTCATAGTATATGTGGCTTCTTTGTGATTTTGCTATGTCAGAACGATCCCCTGTGTGACCCCGCCATAGTTTCTACCTGTGAATTAATTTCTTGAAGAGCAAGCAAAGGCAATGCATCCTGGAGAAAACACTTGCATTTGCCTAGAAAGGAAACCAGATGCTTGAACTTTAACACGGAAAATGTGCATAGTGTTTTGCGGCTTGTGCAATTTTTAAAGCACATTTTTTAATGTCCAAAATATACTTTATTAATAAAAATCATTTGTAAGCACATGCAAATATTCTAAATCAGTTCTGTGCAATCTTTGCAGAGAGAAAAAAAACAAAATATTGGAATTTTGACATTTCTCAGAGCTTCTCTTCAGTTGCAAAAATAACACTCATTTTCTACTTGTGCAAGTAACTATTTATGTTCAATTTGGGGTACCAAGACAATTGATACCCCAAAGTAGGATGCTCCTCAGTGTTGTTATCCTATAAGACCTCTTTCTTTCCCACACCTCCTTATTTAGTGCATTTAAGACTCATCCTTTCCCATAGTGCTGGAGGAGATCCCAATTCCCTTCAGTACTATCAGACCCCTAGATTTCCTTTTCTTCAACTGTGACATACCATAGGAAAATCTTCAATGTTTGCAGTGCCCTTCACAGTTTGGGGGTGGGGGGGTGCATGGTGGCTCAGTGTGATTAGCGCTGTTGCCGCACGGTGCCGGGGACCAGTTTTGATTCCACCTCGAGTGACTGGATAGAGTTTGCACATTCTCCCCATGTCTGTGTGGGTTTCCTCCAGGTGGTCTGGTTTCCTCCCACAGTCCAAAGATAGACTGGCCATGCTAAATTTCCAGGAATGTGTAGGATTAGCCATGGTAAGTACGGTTACAGGGATAGGGTTGGAGGAAGTCTGGGTGGGACGATTTTCGGAGCATCGATGTGGACTTGATGGCCGAATGGCCTGCTACCACACTGTAGAGATTCTATGATTCTATTGAGACCAGTTGTAACAACCTAACAGTTGAAATCAGCACAAATAGTGAATTAACAAACGTGGTCATTGCCAACTGCAATGGTGCAAAAGGCTATAGCAACGTAGGACACAAAATGAAGTCATCTCTTGCTCCTGGATTCTGCACAGTTCAGGTATTTTTGATTAGGAACTTTAGAATAGTCTGCTTTCTCTGATGAATTAATTGCAGGATAGATTTTGATAAACAAAATTAAATAGACATGAATATAAGACTAGAGATTGTGGTACTGGAAAAGCACAGCAGGTCAGGCAGCATCCAAGAAGCAGGAAAATCGATGTTTCGGGCTTAAGCCCTTCATCAGGAATCATGAATATGACATTGCAATTCAAACCTGTAAAAAATATATAATATCCCCCTTTTTCGCTAATGGCTTGTAGTTATAGTACATTGAAGGGATTTTTTTCTGTTTACCAAAGACAAGTAGACAGCAACCTCTATTTATTGAATTTGGTCAGTTGGCAGTCAAACATTCTTGCTTAATCTTGCAAAATTCTGTGAAACGTATCAACTTGCTTGAAAAGTACAGTGTATCATCTTTGAATCAGTACTATTCATTGTTTAATTAAGAACATCATGTTAAGGGCTGTGTATCTCCCATGTTGAAAAGGTATAAGCAATACTCCAACATTATGGTTGGGAATTTTACCAGACTTCAATCATAGAATCCCTACAGTGTGAAAACAGGCCATTCGGCCCAACAGGTCCACACTGACTTTCGAAAGAGCATCCCACCCAGACTCTCACCGTGCAGCCCCCGCCCCGCGCCCCCCCCCACCCTACCCCTGTAACCCTGCATTTCCATGGCTAATCCACCCAACCTACTCATCCCTGGACATTAAGGGACAATTTAGCATGGCCCATCCACCTAACCAGCACATCTTTGGACTGTAGTAGGTAGCTAGAGCACCCCGATGAAACTTTGTGCATTCTTTCTAACATCTTGACTTCCCCTCTGCACATTCCTGACCAAAAAAACTTAATGTTTTCAATGATTTCTTGAATAGCTTTCTGTATTTTGGTCAGTCACAAGCCATGAAATACTTTTGAGGACATCCCTGTTTTGTCTTGGACTCTTAGGTAGATGTAGGAGCCGTGTTGCTGCTAATATCCACATATAGCAAAGAGATAAATGAGCAGATAATGTACTTTTGCAAATATTGATTGAAGAAACTTGATTGAGTTCAGATCACCATGTCAACCAGTTGAGTTTCACCTTTTTGACTTATGATATCACTGTGCAATTCAATCTTCAACTGGTGACAGATATGTTCACATGCAGGAACCATATATATTTCTTGCTATAAAAACACACCAATTTTTATCAATCGAGTGAACATTTTGAAAAATGTAGTCAAAGTAAAGCAAACCATTTGTAAAGCCTCCTGTCACATCTTTCAGAAATGTCATAAAGCTGCTTCAAGTGCAACGAATAATGTGACGCACAGTGACTGTTGTCAAATAGGCAAATATGTATCACGTAGGCTTGAGGAAATCATAGAGTCCGATAATGTGGAAGCAGGCCATTTGGCCCATGAGTCCAAACTGACCCTCCGAAGAGCATCTCACCCAGACTCACCCCTCTGCCCTATCCCTGCATTTCCCATGGCTAATCCACCTAGTCTGCGCATCCCATATACTATCGGCAATTTAGCACGGCCAATCCATCTACCCTATGCATCTGTGGACTGTGGGAGGAAATTGGAGCACCTGGAAGAAACCCATGCAGACATTGGGAGAATGTGGAAACTCCACACAGGCAATCACCTGAGACTGCAATTGAACCCAGGTTCCAGTGCTAGCCACTGTGCTGCCCTTTTGCATAACAACAATTCAAAAGGCAGTGAGAGAAACTACCAGTTTGCATTGGTGTGTTTGTCTGTGTTCTGTCAGTCAGCACACAAAGTATTTATTCCTTCTTCCAATGTCTCATCCCAACAATGACATCCCAAAATACTTCCTCAGTCATTGAGTCAGAAAGATGTACAGCATAGAAATAGACCCTTCAGTCCAACTCGTCCATGCCGATCAGGTATTAGAGTCATAGAGATGTACAGCACAGAAACAGACCCTTCGGTACAACCCGTCCATGCCAACTAGATATCCCAACCCAATCTCGTCTCACCTGCCAGCACCCAGCCCATATCCCTCCAAACCCTTCCTATTCATATACCCATCCAAATGCCTTTTAAATGCTGCAATTGTACCAGTCTCCACCACTTCCTCTGGCAGCTCATTCCATACACGTACCACCCTCTGCATGATAAAGTTGCCCCTTAGGTCTCTTTTATATCTTTCCCCTCTCATCCTAAACCTATGCCCTCTAGTTCTGGACTCCCCCATGCCAGGGAAAAGACTTTGTCTATTTATCCTGTCAATGCCCCTTATGATTTGATAAGACTCTATAAGGTAACCCCTCAGCCTCTGATGCTCCAGGGAAAACAGCCCCAGCCTGTTCAACCTCTCCCTATAGCTCAAATCCTCCAACCCTAGCAACATCCTTGTAAATCTTTTCTGAGCCCTTTCAAGTTTCAGAATATCTTTCCAATAGGAAGGAGACCAGAATTGCACACAATATTCCAACAGTGGCCTAACCAATGTCCTGTGCAGCCGCAACATGACCTCCCAACTCCTGTACTCAATACTCTGACCAATAAAGGAAAGCATACCAAACACCTTCTTCACTATCCTATCTACCTGCGACTCCACTTTCAAGGAGCTATGAACCTGCACTTCAAGGTCTCTTTGTTCAGCAACACTCCCTCGGACCTTACCATTAAGTGTATTAGTCCTGCTAAAATTTGCTTTCCCAAAATGCAGCACCTCGCATTTATCTAAATTGAACTCCATCTGCCACTCCTCAGCCCATTGGCCCATCTGATCAAGATCCTTTTATAATCTGAGGTAACCTTCTTCGCTGTCCACCACACCTCCAATTTTGGTGTAATCTGCAAACTTACTAACGATACCTCTTATGCTCACATCAAAATCATTTATATAAATGACGAAAAGAAGAGAACCCAGCACCGATCCTTGTGGCACTCCAATGGTCACAGGCCTCCAGTCTGAAAAACAACCCTCCATCACCACCCTCTGTCTTCTACCTTTGAGCCAGTTCTGTGTCCAAATGGCTAGTTCTCCCTGTATTCCATGAGATCTAACCTTGCTAATCAGTCTCCCATGGGGAACCTTGTCGAACGCCTTACTGAAGTCCATATAGATCACATCCACTGCTCTGTTCTCATCAATCCTCTTTGTTACTTCTTCCAAAAAACTCAATCAAGTTTGTGAGATATGATTTCCCACACACTATCCCTAATCAGTCCTTGCCTTTCCAAATACATGCCCACCCTGCCCCTCAGGATTCCCTCCAATAACTTGCCCACCACCGAGGTCAGGCTAACTCATCTATAGTTCCCTGGCTTGTCCTTACCACCTTTCTTAAACAGTGGCACCACGTTAGCCAACCTCCAGTCTTCCGGCACCTCACCTGTGACTATCGATGATACAAATATCTCATCAAGAGGCCCAGCAATCACTCCTCTAGCTTCCCACAGAGTTCTAGGGTACACCTGATCAGGTCCTAGGGATTTATCCACGTTTATGCATTTCAAGACATCCAGCACTTCCTCCTCTGTAATATGGACATTTTTCAAGATGTCACCATATATTTCCCGACAGTCTATATCTTCCATATCCTTTTCCACAGTAAATACTGATGTAAAATACTCGTTTAGCATCTCCCCCATTTTCTGCGGTTCCACACAGAGGCTGCCTTGCTGATCTATGAGGGGCCCTATTGTCTCCCTAGTTACCCTGTTGTCCTTAATATATTTGTAAAAACCCTTTGGATTCTCCTTAATTCTATTTGCCAAAGCTATCTCATGTCCCCTTTTTGCCCTCCTGATTTCCCTCTTTAAGTATACTCCTACTGCCTTTATACTCTAAGGATTCATTCGATCTATCCTATATATACCTGACTTATGCTTTCTTTTGAACCAAACCCTCAATTTCTTTTGTCATCCAGCATTTCCTATGCTTACCAGCCTTCCCTTTCACCCTAACAGGAATATATTTTCTCTGGACTCGTGTTATCTCATTTCTGAAGGCTTCCCATTTTCCAGCTGTCCCTTTACCTGCAAACATTTACCCCCAGTCAGCTTTTGAAAGTTCTTGCCGAAAACCGTGCAATTCTTGCCTTTCTCCAATTTCGAACTTCAACTTTTAGATCTGGTCTATCCTTTTCCATCACTATTTTAAAATGAATAAAATTATGGTCGCTGGCCCCAAAGTGCTCCCCCACTGACACCTCAGTCACCTGCCCTGCCTTATTTCCCAACAGTACGTCAAGTTTTGCACCTTCTCTCTAGTAGGTACGTCCACATACTGAATCAGAAACTTTTCTTGTGTACACTTAACAAATTCCACTCCATCTAAACCCTTAACACTATGGCAGTCCCAGTCTATGTTTGGAAAGTTAAAATCCCCCACCATGACCGCCCTATTATTCTTACAGATAACGGAAATCTCCTTACAAATTTGTTTCTCAATTTCCCTCTGACTATTAGGGGGTCTGTATTACAATCCGAATAAGATGATCATCCCTTTCTTATTTCTCAGTTCCACCCAAATAACTTCCCTGGATGTATTTCCGGGAATATCGTCCCTCTGCACAGCTGTAATGCTCTCCCTTATCAAAAACGCCACTCTCCCTCCTCTCTTGCCTCCCTTTCTATTCTTCCTGTAGCATTTGTATCCTGGAACGTTAAGCTGCCAGTCCTGCCCATCCCTGAGCCATGTTTCTGTAATTGCTATGATATCCCAGTCCCATGTTCCTAACCATGCCCTGAGTTCATCTGCCTTCCCTGTTAGGCCCCTTGTATTGAAATAAATGCAATTTAATTTATCAGTCCTACCTTGTCCCTGCCTGCCCTGACTGTTTGACTTGCTTCTGTTCTCAACTGTACCAGTCTCAGATTGATCTCTTTTCTCACTATCTTGTTGGGTCCCAGTTTACTAGTTTAAATCCTTCTGAGCAGCTGCAGCAAATCTCCCTGCCAGTACATTAGTCCCCTTCCAATTTAGGTGCAATCTATTCCTCTTGTACAGGTCACTTTTACCCCAAAAGAAGTTCCAATGATCCAAAAATGTGAATCCTTCTCCCATACACCAGCTCCTCAGCCATGCATTCATCTGCTCTATCCTCCTATTCCTGCCCTCACTAGCTCGTAGCACCGGGAGTAATCCAGATATTACTACTCTCAAGGACCTCCTTTTTAAACCCCTGCCTAACTCTCTGCAATCTTCCTTCAGAATCTCAACCTTTTCCCTTCCAATGTTGTTGATTCCAATGTGGACAACGACCTCCTGCTGGCCCCTCTCCCCCTAAGAATATTCTGCACCCTCTCTGAGGCATCCTTGATCCTGGCACCAGGGAAGCAACACACCATTCTGATTTTTCACTGCTGGCCACAGAAACGTCTGTCTGTACCTCAGATTAGAGAATCCCCTAACACAATTGATCTCTTGGAACCCGATGCATTGCATTAGAGCCAGTCTCAGTACCAGAAACTTGGCTATTCATGCTATGTTCCCCTGAGAATCCATCACCTTTTCCAAAACAGCATACTTGGTTGAAATGGGGAGAGCCACAGAAGACTCCTGCACTAACTGCCCACTTCTCTTACCTTTCCTGGAGTTAACCCATCTATGTGACTGTATCTGCTACTTTCCCCCCTTCCTATATCTGCCATCCATCACATCCCCTTGCTCTTGTAAGTTCCTCATTGCCTCTAACTGCCTCTCCAACCGACCCATTCGATCTGATAGGATTCGCAACCAAAGGCATTTATTGCAGATATAATTCTCAGTAACCCATAAACTCTCCCTAAACTCCCACATCCGACAAGAGCATATCACTCTACTAAAGGCCATTTTTTGCTTCTTTCAGTCTACAGACTCAGAAAATGCACCGCCTTATTCCTCTACAAAACACTGCTCCAGGTTAAATTAATAGCTATGACTTATATTTTAAGTTTAATCAAGAGACATATCTCAATAAAACATATAATCAAGAAAGAACCCACTCTATTCATGACTGCAGATTTACTGTAAGGTCTCACTTAAATATCCACTTCTGTTTCTGTGCTGCGACCTCTCCCAAACAGGTTCCTCCAAGATCAGTTGTGAATTTCACTGTTTGTTAATTTTCCCAGACACACTCCGATATCCAGCGACATGTGAATTCATATAGCAAAGGCAGTATCTGTGCAGGTTCACTGCCGTGTCAATTTTTTTCTCTCTCTCCTGCACTGACCTGACCATATGCTTCCTTTGTCTGTTCCTCTCCCTTTTAAAACTGCTGCTGTTTTGACTTTTTTTTTCTCCAAAGTTCCAAAACAATGCAACAGCATATCAAACAGTAATCGCTGCTCCTGGAATTTGAGGAAATCACCTCCAACACCTAAAATACTTCAAAAAAGGAGCAGCCTGTTACAGCCAGAAATTTTTCCCGTCCTCCATCTTGGATTACCCAGAATCCTCTAATCCCTTTTGCCAGCACTTGGCCCATATCTCTCTAAATCCTTCCTGTTCATATACCCATCCAGATGCCTTTTAAATGTTGTGATTGTACCCACCTCCACAACTTCTGCTGGCAGCTCATTCCATACATGCACCCCCCTCTGTGTGAAAAACTTACCCCTCAGGTCCTTTTTAAGTCTTTATCCTCTCACCTTAAACCTATGCCCTTGAGTTTTGGACACTCCCACCCCGGGGAAAAGACCTTGACTAATCACCTTATGCCCCTCATGATTTTATAAACCTCTATAAGGTCACCCCTCAGCCTCCAACACTCCAGGACCATTGTCATTGCTAAGAAAAAATTAACATAAATATATAGGATGCTGAAGCATATTACAAAAATGATGGGATGCAAATCATAGAAAATCATGCTCAAATGGATAATATTGTTTTGTCGGCCAAACTATTGATGTGATAAGCCCGGTGATTGTACCTATTGTTGCAGACCTGTTCCAGGTCCAATGTTCCTTTCTCAGAACTTTCTAGAGTGTCAGCCTATAGTATCTACTTAAGTCATGGAATGGAACTACAAAGTATAAGCTACAAATTACTGACTCAAGTAGGATCAAATAAGCCAACTGATAATGGTCAGAGAATTATTTTTCACCCCAATTGCAACCTAATAATTACTCACTGGTACATGATTATTAAGTCTTTGGGGGAGCTGGTAGTGCAGCATTAACATAACTAGAATAGCAATCTCGAAGCCCAGGTTCATGTTTTGGGGATTAAGATCAAATCCCACCACAGCAGCTTGTAGACCTTAAATTCAATGAATAAATCTGGAAATGTAAACTAGTAACACCATGACACCAAGGTCCCTCTGATACAGTTCTGTAGAAGGGCCAATAGACTCAAAATATTAACTCTGTTTTCTCTCCACAGATGCTGCCAGACCTGCTGAGTTTCTTCAGCAATTTCTGTTTTATGTTTGTTTCCCTCTGATCCTCTGTACTTCCAAAACGACCAAATCAATGAACTGTTGGCTTCTCTCATTTCCACTTGAATTGATGTTATGCAAAAAGTGCACGTTTGCCAACTTGACAAGTCACTGTACTTCAAGTACAGTATTTCATTGTATATGAAGCACTTTATGACCACACCACCAATTTTTGTATCATCTATAAACTTACTGATCATACCTCCTATATTTATATCTCGATCATTAATCTACACAATTAGGGAGGCACGGTGGCACAGTGGTTAGCACTGCTGCCTCACAGGGCCAGGGACCCGGGTTCAATTCCCGACTCAGGCGACTGACTGTGTGGAGTTTGCACGTTCTCCCTGTGTCTGCGTGGGTTTCCTCCCACAGTCCAAAGACGGGCAGGTCAGGTGAATTGGCCATGCTAAATTGCCCGTAGTGTTAGGTAAAGGGGTAAATGTAGGCGAATGGGTGGGTTGCGCTTCGGCGAGTCGGTGTGGACTTGTTGGGCCGAAGGGCCTGTTTCCACACTGTAAGTAATCTAATCTAATCTGTAAGTAATCTAATCTACAACAAACAGCAAGGGACCCAGCACCAAACTGTGTGTTCCAGGGTTTTGACCCAGTGACAGTGAAGGAATGGCAATATATTTCCAAGTCAGGCTGGTATACGATGGAGAAAGGAAACTTGAGGTGAGCACAATTCTGTGTATCCTTTCGCCTTGTCTTTTTAGGCAGTGGATGGGTTTGGAAAATCCTGTTGAAGTTTAAGGTTACAGATGTAAGATTAGCATTCAGTACTAAGTTGAAAGGCCAGGGCTCATGTAGGACACCAGCAAAAATAAAGTAACTGGTATGGTTGTGATTGGTGACACCAATGTTGGGTTTGGCCTTTAGAAAGACAAAAAGTGAAAACTTCAGTAGAGCACCAACTAGAGCAATATTGGTGAAACAGAATTACATTTCATTTAATTATCTTCAGTGTATTAAATTTCCTTTGACTGCAATAACCAGAAATAATATGATCTGCCAATGCATATTAAATGTTTACAATGTTATATAGATGCAGTTTCTGACCTCATGTGAAAACAACAACTTCATTCCATTTTCACACCTAGTGGCTTATGAGGCAGGCAAAGGTTGCATCAGCGTCCATTGCTTGCTTTTCCTGGAACATGTCAATAACCATGTCAGATGAGGCTGCAGTTTGAGGGACTCCACTCTGCATGAAGCATGGCAGACCAGGAGTCTCTCCCACCCCTACTGTCTGCAATTGGTCTGCGTTGGAAGGAGTTGCAAGTTGATAACCAACCTGTTCTATCACATTACAAACACACACCTTCCTTGACCATCAAGTCCGGGAGTGGGACTTGAATGTGGAGCTTCCAGCTCAGAGTTTTTTCCTCAGTTAATGCTACTGGAACAATGGGAATTTATCCAATTAATCTTTGGGATTATATTACTTTTGGGGGATTTTGCTTTGTGCTAACTGGCTGCTGTGTTTGCCTATGTTACAATATTGATTAAAGTTTCAAAGCATTTCATAGTCAAATAATAATTACTTTTGAAGTTTTAAGGCCACGGAAGACAATATACAGATGCAAATGCTATATTTCCTTTTCCCTCTTGGACCTCAACGCTCACTCACTATCTTGCTCAACCTTTCTTTTACTTTCTCTTTAGCTAGTATTACTTTCTCATTTTCACATGCTGCTCGTATCCAGTTCACCTTACACAGGCTTCTTTTTTCACCTTTGACAAAAACCAAGTTAGAATGAAGAAATAAACTTTCTGTCATCTACTCTGTTGTTCCCTTTTTTCTCTCTCTCTCTCTCTCTCTCTCTCACACACACACACACACACATATGCACACACCCCTTCACATCCCTCTCCTATGGTAAAAGTTGAAATCATTTTTCTACATGACATTGAAAGTTTTGAGGAGATATGTTTTCACCCAGAACTTTGTGAGGACTTGAGACTTAATGCTGAAAAGAGTGGCAAAGGCAAAAATCCTCATGACCTTTACTATGTACTTGGATCCATACTTGAAGTACCATATTCCACATTGCTGTGGAGTAAAAGCTGAAAAATGGGATTAGCCTGGGTAGATTTTTTTTAAAACTAGCACAAACATTATGGGCAAAATGGCCACCTTCTGTGATATATACTTTTATTATTCTGAACAGTGGTTATATTTAGAAAATAATTAATTGACTAAGGCATATTGGGATGTTTGGAGGTTATAAAAGATGCTATGTTAATACAAATTGTTCATTTTCTTTGTTTTACACATATTAGCAGCAAAATACTTGGTGATTGAGATAATTAGGCGGCGTCAAAATTCAATTGTTTTGTTCTTTTTAGGATTGGACTGAAGTAAACATAAGTAAAATAAAACTACCCCTTACATCTTCCTCTCACCAAGTTTTTGTTAATATTTCAGTCAGCAGACTCCGTACCTATGAAATCCTTTTACGATCAAATTGTCATCAGTGTAACAGCTGGAAATATTGCATGGACAAATGCCATTATCTCACAGTTTGACATTGTCGGACTTTGGCTCAATCTACCAGCTTACTTTCTTCTATGTGTGAGCCCAGTCCTGCGTGTTCTTTAAATGAAGCAATACAAGAAGATATTCGGTCTCACACTCTTAATTTATTTTAGCAGTAAATGGATAAAGCATACAGAGCTCTGGGTCTAGACCTTTCTGTCCCTGACAAACTATATAGTGTAAAAACAATGATAGTGTGTCAGTTCAGAAAAATACCACACCCTTCTGTCCCTGACCCAGTCTTTTTATATAATAAAAAACGTCATGCAATCACTGAGGTGGGATTATCTTCTGATTGGCTGTTGATCTGACTCCATTCTCCGCCTCCTTGCATTCCCGGATGTCCGACCCCACGTGACCTTGTTTCGCCCACGAAACGGAGCACCATGTGACCTTGTTTTGCGCGCGCGCATAACGGAGCATTTCCAAAGTCTTCCGAATGCCAAGTATATTTACACTCGCAGCCAGCCATGTATTTACAGGTAAGTCATATATTTACAAGTCCTCCTTTTGGTCTCATAAAAATGAGACCAACAAACCAGTTTTATACATCACATTCGCTCTCCGATGCATAGTCATCCCCTCTTGCCAGAGCCATGGTTTCCATCTCCATCTGTGACATCTGGTAGGGCAGAGGAGCCTTCCCTTCAATTGCTGTAATGATTACCCCATTCAATAAAGATCTAATGCAGGGGATACAACAACATCCACACAACACTAACACAATGATCATACCCACGAGGGACATAAACACAGACACGATTAATCCTTTCCATTTCCCAAACCATGAGTCGAAAATGCCTCCTAGAGGGTTCATGCATTTCTTCAGACAAGATTCTTAGTCCTTCCAGGGCTCTGGTGACCGAGCCACCAGGTGCCATATTGTTGGGGATGAACGTACAACATTGATCTCCAAACGTAGAGCACACTCCCCCCTTTTCTGCTAACAACATTTCTAAGGCCATTCTATTTTGTACTGTCATCAATGAGGTCACTGCCAATTGTTCAGAGAGTCCCTCCACCGCATCTCTAGTTCTATTGGCTAGCCGGAGTACATTGTAATGTACATAGTTAATTCGGTCAACGTTTTTATTCAGCGTAACTGGGAATAGAGCACCGATAAGTGGGAGATTCTCAAATCCTGCTGCTATCTGGTCTGCCAATTTATATTCATCCGGTACACCACGGGGAACACCTATTGCATCTATGTAAGTGCTTGAGCCAGATGTGACATCAAACAAATCCCTGTGTGTTCGTACATGCGGATTTATTCCCTTTTGTCGTTCTCCTAAGAGGAATAAGGGTACCCCTAGCCGGACCATTGCACAAGTTCCAGACCAATCTGGAGGGAGACTAACAAGTAGCGTTCTATCTCCACAGTACCAAAAAAGATCAGCTCTGGCCCAAACCATGGAGCTAGCATTCTGCCAGCCAGTTACATCAATCGTGTCCTGACACCAGTCAGCGGGCATGTCTCCCAAGATTGTATTAGAACTCCGAGTGAAACAAGTGTAATCGTTGGCCCTTGGGGTAAACACTGGAGGTAACGTGGAATTCTTTACAGGTGGGAAAATAACACTTAAGGTAGTACAATTTGGAGGGTCCACCTGCATGGTGAGGGCCATCATGCAGTGAAATCCTGCTGGGTCTATATTAGGGAACAATGGAGCTGGGGTAGTAAATAGAGTTGGTCTAGTCGAGGAACACGCGACGCAATTACTCATATTCATTGAGGTTGCGGTAGCTGTCATCCAGTCCAGCCACGTGTTCCTATCACCATATCTGGTAGCTAGTCTAATAATGTCATCTCTCGTAATGTTATTGCAATCTATCACCACAACTCCTGAACTTTGTTCGAACTCCACGCTTGTTGTGTTTCCGGTTTTTGGCTGGTGCATAGGCGGATCTACCAAGGTTACCTTCACTAGTCCCATGGTATCCTTTCCTAATTGATCTACCCCTATTACAAATAAAAGCTGTTATCATCGATTTTGCACTGATTCCATACTTCTTTGGGACCAGGGCTAATGGTGAGTCCTGTCAGGGTTAACAAAAGTGGTTTTTTTTTTTATCTCTGAGGAATGATCGAGTTGCCCCCTAGTGAGGCTCACATGGTCTCGAGCCTTCCATCTATTATCTGAGGATGGCGACTTCTTGGGTGTCCATCTTACCCCAGTCCATGTTAGTACATGATGCCACGTCGGGCACCATCTATAGTAATTGGTATGCACACAAAGGTATACATCATACCCTCTCCAGCGTCCTGGATTGTGGCCACAGTCAATTACTTCGCATAAGTCAAACTGGTATGTTATACCATGGCTTTTATCATGTCTGATGTGTACCTGGCTCCCCGCCTCCCTTAAACATTTGTCCACTTCTTGCCCCATTGCTCTTTTGTACCTGGGACTGTTTCCCTCGCCTGTGTGTTTGTCCCTCGTGGTTAATACCCCTATTAACAGTGGTATAACACTTAGACATAAAAGAATAGCGAAAACTCCCAACCTCAACAGCTGAGGGTAGTGTGGGCTTCTTACAAAGATAAACATTATATCCGTTACACAACCAGCCTATATATTTTAAACAAATTCTTTTTGTGTTCTGGTCCTGTCCTCACTTCTGCTCTCCAGAAAACCCCTTCCTTCGAGATCTTGAGAACCTCTCCCCCTTTTGTCCAGAACCCTCTTCCTGCAAGAGTTAAAAGTTTAAGACCCTTCTACTCTTTTTCTGTTCTTATTTGTTCTAGAGTTCTCGTTGGCGGTTCCGTGGCTGCACACTGGCTCCAATGGTACCAGCTTTCTCCTTTCCCCTGTAGTCTGACCCCATGAGATGTCCTCTCCACCACCTTGGCTGTCCAAGCTGTCCACCTTGGCTCCGACCATTTCCGTTTGATCACTTTCAACAGGACCCAGTCTGTGGTAGATGGCGCCTGGCTCTGTAGGGCCCCCTTTGCCGATCCAACCTGTTTGGAGAAAGCTGACACCAAAGCTGTTAGTTGGTCATAGTAAGGTTTGTACCTTAGAGAGGGTCCTCCACCCTCTAACATCTGTATTCCAGCTCCTGGTCCCGGGAACTGCTGCCCTGTTGTTAGCTCATACGGGGTAAACCTGTGATGGAGTTTACTGAACTTCTAATGGACAGTAAAGCTAAGGGTAGGACCTCCACCCAACTTAACTTTGTTTGGGCACAGACTTTTCCTATTTTTCCTTTTATGGACTGATTCATTCTTTCCACTTTTCCCTGTGACTGAGGATGGTACACTGTTCCAAACACATGGTTCAGTCCTAAAGCTGCTTCAACTTCTTGCAGGTCTTTGTTCTTGAAATGTGTGCCATTATCTGACCTGACTCTCTTTGGAAACCCATGCATTGGAATGTATTGGTTTATCAAGAATTTGATCACTGTTCTTGCGTCTTCCTTTTTCACAGGTATTGTTTCTGGCCAACCAGTGTATGCATCCACTGCTACCAAAAGGTATCTGTTTACTCTCTTTATCATGTCAGTGTCACTATTTCCTGACCTGGCATTCTTGGCAGAGGGAATTTTCCCTCGTGTGGTTTCACTGTTGGTCTCACATTGTATTCTGTACACGTTCTACATTCCCTGATATAATTTTCAATCATTGCTGGCAAGAACAGATGCCACCAATGTGTCAGATACCTCTGCATCTGTGTTTTTCCACAATGGGTCAATCGATGAGCTTCCTGGAGCATGGAAGCTATCAAACCTGGGGGTAGGACTGGTCTACCGTCCGGCGACCTCCAAATCCCTTCTGACTCTGTGGCCCCTCTCTCTCTCCAAACTGTCAGTTCATGAGGAGAGGCTTTCTGCTGCTCTTTTATTAACACATTCGCATCACAGGCAGGCAGCAGGTCATACACTGTTCTCTCTGTTTGCATCATTATATACTGTGCTGTATACCCTGCTGCTTTCTTTGCTGCTAAGTCTGCTTCCTGATTACCCTTCGCTACTACTGTGTCTGCTTTATCATGTCCTCTACACTTAATCACCGCCACTTCTGCAAGTTTCATTAGGGCCTCCGCTAATCTTTTCATATCTTTTTCATGTTTAATTGGGGTTTTCGCTGCTGTTAAGAATCCTGCTGTAATCCATTGACTGAGTTCTACCTGTATAGCCCCTACCACATATGCAGAGTCGGTGTAGATGTTCACTCTTTTTCCCTCTGACCATTCTAACGCAGCTATCATCGCCTGTAGTTCAGCCAACTGGGCTGATTCTTTGCCTGTCACTTTTCCTGTCAACACTTCCTCAAATCCCTCACTTATCTGTCGCACCACTGCATAGGCTGCTTTAAGTCCTTCAGTTGGATGTCTGTAACAGCAACCATCTGTGAACAGCACTTCTTCTGGGTCTACTAGTGGAATTGCCTGTAAGTCTGCCCTAACTTTGACGTCTCTCTGTATCCTTTCCTCACTCCTTCTCCCATGTTGTCAGCCATGTTAATTCCTTCGTGGGTAAAGGTTATATGTGGTGCATTCAGGATTTTCTCTAACCTGGTTTGCCGCAGTGACGTCATTGTAAAGGCCGTTGAGTTCACATAGGTCACTATACTATGTGTCGTCAGTACCGTTAGTGAATGGCCCACGACGATATGTGCTACCTTTTGGAGAATTTTTGCTACCCCTGCCACATGTCTTGTACATGGCGGGTGTTTGTCCTCTATGGGGTCAAGGGTAACACTTACATACATCAGCACCTGCCTGCCTCCCCCTTTTTTCTGAAAAAGAACACCATTTATTGTGTGTAATTTTTCAGCAATATCGAGGAAAAATGGCTCTTTGTAATCCGGGGCCGCTAAATCAGCAGCCCGTGTTAGGGCCTGTTTAAGAGAGATTAAACTTTTGTCTGCCTCCGTGGTCCACTGCAAATGGGCCGACAAATTTCTCATGCCTTGTTCATTTATCATGGCCCTGAGAGGGAAAGTGAGCTCCCTGTATGATGCAACGAATTGTCTGCTGTATCCTGCCAACCCAAGAAATGAGAGCATATCTTTTACAGTGACTGGTTTGGTATGATGCAGAATGGAGGGGATCTATGGGACGGAGAGAGACCTGTTCCCTTAGCGGAAATCACTCTACCCAAAAAAGATACCGTCTGTCTGCAGCATTGTAATTTAGCCCGTGAGACTTTGAAACCAACTTCATACAGGTGAAGCAGCAACGTCTTTGTGGCTGCCAGACAAGAAACATAGTCGTGTGCGGCCAAAAGAATGTCATCCACATACTGGATCAATGTCACCCCCTTTGGGAGTGTCAGGTCCTTCAGCTGCTGGTTCAGTACCTGATTAAACACCCCCGGCGACAAAACGAACCTTTGAGGGACCCTTGTGTAACATAGTTGTTGGCCTTTATAGGTGAACGAGAAAATGTCCCTCAAATGATCAGCTTAGGGCAAACAGAAGAACGCGTTGGCCAGATCAATGCATGAGAACCCTGTATGGTCAGGGGTCAGCACAGACATTGCAGTGTAGGGGTTTGGAACTGGAACTGTTGGAGTAGAAACAACGCTATTGATCCGTCTAAGATCATGCACCATCCTATATTTGCCTGTATTCTGCTTCTCTACAGGTAAGATAGGAGTGTTCCAGGCTGACCGGGAGGGTTCGAACACCCCTGCTGCTAACAATCCTTCAATTGTGTTGGCAATGCCGGCTTCAGCCTGTGGTTTGGGTGAATATTGTCTCTGCCAAATCGGAGTGTGGTCAATTAAATCGAATGTGATTGGTGTGACGTGTTTGCAGTGACCAACGTCCGTTGAACCTGCTGACCACAAGGTATCTGGTAGAGTGTCAAGCATCGCTGCAGCCTGTGGATGGTCTGTTTTTTCCCTGCCATGAAACCTTTCAATCTGTCTATGTTCCAGCAGCACCTTGTCAGTTGTCCTGTACATAATTCTGTAGGCTTCCTCTGATGGTGAATATTGTAAAACGGGTAGCTGAGTCCAAACCCAATCAGTTAGCGCCATCAAACGTTTGGACATAGGTCCCAGATCCTTGGCCTGATATTTAGCATGCACGGCCAATGTGAGATGAGGTATAGCTTCTTCAGACATCTCATACCATTCCAACTGTTCTGCAGTCAGTTCAACAACACCCGCCACACCTTCTTTCCCTATCAGAATACAATTAGAGGAAATATCCCATTGAGTCCCTTCTAAGTGCTGATAGATATCATTATCATCTCTATCATAAGATAGGGTAACATGAAGGGGATCTGCAGGGGGAGCATAGGGATGCAGCATCTGAACCCAGGGTCGCCATTGGCTGTATAAAGACTGTATGTCGTTGTCCTGCCTGTTTTCGGGTTCGAGGGGTCCCCAGTATATATCTGCCCACTGCCCTTCTGCCATTGGAGATGTGTCCGGTGACAGCATCATTTGGGATCCAGAGTGAATCATTGTCATAGAAGAGTTGTCAGAATAGCCATTTGGAAAGGTCACTACCAGTCCATCTGGTCCGCACAGAACCGAGACCCCACATCTCACCAGCAAGTCGCGGTCCATCAGATTGACAGGCCATGCAGGTGATGAAATATACCGGTGACTGAAGGTCTGTCCAGCCACTGATGTGATCAGTGGCGATGTCAAAGGCAGATTTTCTGGTTTACCCGAGAACCCTACTAACTGGACGCTGGAGGATGACATGCTGGACCGAGGTATATCACAAGTGACGGTAGAAAATCTTGCACCCGTGTCAACCAGAAAAGACAGATTCTTGTCCATTACACTCATTTGCATGTAGGGGTCTGCCAACCCCACATGCCCCTAGATCCTCGGGCCCCGTCAATATTCGTACCCCTGCCCTTCCAGCATAGTCTGGGGGTACTGTCCTTGCACCGGGGCTGCAGCTACATTTGGGGCTTGGTAAGGCTGAGCAGCCTGTTGGAAAGGAGGCTGACTTGAGCAGACATGCTGTCCTCGGATCAATCCCTGGCCTCCCTGGGGTCCCCACAACATGGGACAATTCCTCCTCCAATACCCGGGCTGGCCACATTCAAAACAGGTGTTGGGTGGCTGACCTCTTGGTGCTCCGCGGCCCCTCCCTCTACCACGCATTCCTCCTGAAGCACCTCTCGGCCTGTCCCCATAGTGGGGGTAGGGTGGCGTCCAATCAGGTGTTGGGTCCAGACTGGGCAGGTTGTTTTGTGGCGACGGTCGCTGAACCATCTGATTAATCGTCTTTTGGGAGGCCTTCCTTGTATCATTAGCCTTCCTTCGAGCCTCATCGAGCTGTAACTTCAGCAACTGCACTTGAGCTGACACGTTGCTCTGTTTATCTTCATCCTGTTTCGTCCTGTAACGCTTCATGTGGTGTGTCAAGTGTTTCTCCCACTGTTCTGTAGAACAACCTGGGATATCGGGATTACTCTCCATTGCCTCTTTTACTTCCTTAGGCCTCCCTGCCATAACGGCATTTCTAAATAACGTGGTCTGTAGCTGACCCGACCCTGGATGGCTCCCCGCAGTATCTGCCCACGTGCCCTTACACCGAGCCAAGAAGGCAGGCATATCCTCACCCTCCTTCATTGTGAAGGTGAGTGAGTGCATCGCTCCCGGTGGAATCGGAAATCTCTCCCTCATTGCCCTTCCCACACAGGTAGCATGCTGCACAAACGGTTCTGAATCAGGTAGTAAGGTGGTCCCCGCAGACGCTTCAATCTGCTGTATTTCCCACATACTCAATTGCTTGCCCAACAATGCTCTCCAATCGCCCATAGCTAACTTGTGCCCCAGTGTATATTGGCAAAATTTAGTCATCCAAGGCCCACCTCCCTCCATGGGTGGGGGCATTTTATCCAGGATGCAGTTCATGTCAGTAAATGTGAAGGGTTGATAAACATCCCCCAAATAAGAGCCTCTGTATATTAATGGTATTTGGTGGTGCTGATACTGTATGGGTTGTCGTAATGTGTCTCTGTGATGCAGGTTGTAACTTGGTTCAGGTAGGAGCTTCATTGGAGGGCCATGTTCGGTATGCATTGTGAGTGAGCCTTTCAAAGTGACGGGGTAGGTGTGTGGGTCATCCTCTGTCAGGGATTCTTCGTCCTCAATATCTGTACTATTTTTAGACTTCCCCCCCCCCCCCATCCAATTTGTCTCTATCTCATTCTTCCCTCAAATCTCTCCTTCTCCTGTCTGAGAACCCGTCATCTGGTAACTGACCTGAGCTATGTAATCTTCCCCTCCTTTCGCTCTCAACACTATACGGTGTCGACCGAGCCTCTGGCTCTTCCAATAATGAATGTCTCCCTTGTTTTGGCTGTTCATTGTTCCTGCTGTGCGTCATTAACACCCTTCTTGCCTCCTCCGCTTCTTTAACTCTCTGGGCAGCTTCTAGTGTTAGTTTTTCTACCTTTCTGATGCTTTCTTCTACTGCTTCTGCCAGTCTCTCTTTTACTGCTTCGTACTCTCTTGTTCCTACTTCTTGCACACCTAACACCCCTTCTTGAACATACATGAGTGGCATTTGTGTTACAGGATATGGGGGCGGTGATTGTACCCCAGACGATTTCGAATATAATGGCGCGAATGGTCCTGCCTTTTCTGTCTCCTTCGCCAGTTTTGTCTTAGAGGTACCACCCACCCTCTTTTGTAATGTTTCCACCGCTATACAGGCTAACATCATGTTGTGCAGATGAATCCTCTCTTCTTTCTCCTCGCCTTCTTTTGTCCACTTTCTTATCACCAATACTGACCCTTTCTTTCCCTTCATGTGCTCTTCAACTTCTAATTTAGCTTGCTCTTCTGCTTTTCCTAAAAACGGTGACAATTTCTCCCTCTTCTCATCTTTAGGGACTTTGCCCTGTTGTTGTAATTCTTCCCAAATCTTATCATATTTCTCCATCATTGTTTTTTTGTTTGTCCTTTGCGAGTCCACTGACTAACTGACTCCTAGCTTTACCCCACTGCTGTTTTACGGGCAACATTGAGTCGAAAGAACATCCTCCATTTTCCTCACACTCTTTATCAAATTCCCCTTGCATTTTAGGTATTTTTGTTTTAATCCTCCCGTCTAGCAGTCAATTGGTTTGCATATAACATAACTGAGCAACTAACCCAACCAAAGACAAATCCGGTGGCCAGTCAGTTTGTATGGAGTACACCCGAGCAACTGACCCTTTCAGCGAGATTTATCAGCAGTGCCGTTGTCACCGTTAGGTTTCCACTGCCAACTCTCTCTCGCTGAGACACCACCGTCCCTCTCTTCAAAACACTACTGGCTTTTCTGCCACCCTCCGTACATTCCCCAAGAGAAGTTTTAAAACATACAACACATCAATCATACACCACAATTTGTGAGCGTTGCTTTTAGGAGATCCTGCTCAATGGACTTTAAACCTCCTCACACTTACGTACCTTGTTGCTTTTATGAGGACTCTAACCCCACGGGACTTTAAACCCGTACGTATCAAACTTTGTTGCTTTTATGGGGACTCTAACCCCACGGGACTTTAAACCTGTACGTTCCTTGTTGCTTTTATGGGGACTCTAACCCCACGGGACTTTAAACCTGTACGTTCCTTGTTGCTTTTATGGGGACTCTAACCCCACGGGACTTTAAACCTGTACGTACTATATCAATACTTTATCCACTTACTCTTACTAGGAGACTTGCAGTATAATGACAACAATCAGTTTGGTATCTCCAATTGCAGAACTTCGATATAAACAGGCATCTGCTCACCTTTTTTAATGCGGCGCCGCTTGTTGTTGTCATCAGACGTCAGTTATCCATTGTTTCTATTTTTCTCTCTTTTCTGTCACTTCTCCGTCTTCATCACGTCGGGGTCACCAAATTGTCGGACTTTGGCTCAATCTACCAGCTTACTTCCTTCTATGTGTGAGCCCAGTTCTGCGTGTTCTTTAAATGAAGCAATACGAGAAGATATTCGGTCTCACACTCTTAATTTATTTTAGCAGTAAATGGATAAAGCATACAGAGCTATGGGTCTAGACCTTTCTGTCCCTGACAATCTATATAGTGTAAAAACAATGATAGTGTGTCAGTTCAGAAAATACCACACCCTTCTGTCCCTGACCAGTCTTTTATATAATAAAAAACGTCATGCAATCACTGAGGTGGGATTATCTTCTGATTGGCTGTCGATCTGACTCCATTCTCCGCCTCCTTGCATTTCCGGATGTCCGACCCCACGTGACCTTGTTTCGCCCGCGAAACGGAGCACCACATGACTTCCTCGCCCGCGAAACGGAGCACCACGTGACCTTGTTTTGCGCGTGCGCATAACGGAGCATCTCCAAAGCCTTCCAAATGCAGAGTATATTTACACTCGCAACCAGCCATATATTTACAAGTAAGTCATAGATTTACAACATTGTTGTGAATTGTTTGGGCTGAATGGCAATGATAGAGTACCAGCAGTAATGGCTTTCTCTTACTTAATCCTACTTCAACAAATGCATCCAAACCTCAAGATTGCCTGTTTCTCATGAGGTAAAAATAAAACATAGATCTGAGCAATGCATTGGATCCTTCAATCAATCCCCAACTCACTCACTGCCATCAATCCCCGATTATGTTGGGTGCTAGATCTCCAGTAGCCTTTTACCAAACATGAGGTGATTGTAACAACTGTCTCAAAATGCATATTTAACTGATACTCTACCATAGAAGATCACTAGCCTTATCAAGGCCTCAATAAGAAACATGAATAGTTTTTTGAAGTTTATTTCCTTTTCAGGGGCCAAAGAATAAACAGCACTCACTGCTTAAGCTAAGCTTTCTTTTTGGAAACTTAGAGAACTGGTGTGAAACTTATCAAAATCAAATTAAAATATCATTATCCAGGGTGATGATGCACCCCAGCACACCAGTGATGCACACCAGTGATCTCCCTGCTTTCCGTTGGTCTTAATTGCATCTATGTTCCTCTTATTGTTCATTTATTGTGGGGGTCCCTGGCGTCTCCCCTTACAATGTTACAGCTGAATAGTGGCAGTCACAGCACAAAACCTGATTTGAATGTATTTGATATTGAACCTGGATGACCGAGAACGTTTTCACCTCCTAATGCTCACAACAATTAACATCAGAAACCTCACCAAAATATAGAAGGCAGCTTTCAGAGTACAAAACTGCAACACTATCCTCCATTTCAAAATAACATTGTCATCCACTAGAATTTCACTCTCGTGGTTTATGGTGTCATTACATCATTTATTCTTTACAGTTTGGTAATTTAATGTTTGGTCAGCTTGGGAATCTGAACTTAACGTTCACTCTCGATAGTGATGAAGGGTCCTGCTCCTCTGATGCCGCTTGCCCTGCTGTGCTTTTTTCAGCTCCACATTTTATCAACTCTGACTTTCCAGCATCTACGGTCCTTACCATCCCCAAAGTTCAGTGTAGGTCAGCACTTGCTACAATGAAGCAGTGCAATTGCTCCACTCATGCATCAGCTTAGAATACTTACTCAAGTCTTAGAATGTGGCTTGATTGTGATTAAAATGTGGCTAATAGCACAGCACAAATAAGTACCTAAACAACAGGGATTGATGTTTGAATTGTTCTTTTTAATGAAGAACAACTTGTAACCTTGTGCAAACTTTGAAATGGATCCGACAAATGAACTTTGAATGATAAGCCAATATTGTTTTACAGGCTGCAGTTGTTAACCAGTTTATTTGCAGTGTTTTGATTTGAATTCATTTGATTTGATTTTTGATTTTATTGTCACATGTACTCAAATACAGAAGTAAAGGACTACAGTGAAAAGTATATAATGTCACCACACATGGCACCATCCTAGGTATAAGTACCTAGGTTTAGATCAGAGTGGTGCTGGAAAAGCACAGCAGGTCAGGCAGCATCCGAGGGGTTTTCCTGCTCCTCGGATGCTGCCTGACCTGCTGTGCTTTTCCAGCATCACTGTAATCTAAACTCTGGTTTCCAGCATCTGCAGTCCTCACTTTTACCTATACGTAACTAGGTACAGAATCTTAAGAACAAAGAAAGAAAGAACAAAGTTAAAAGTTAAACGTTGCAGTAATTATAGTCGAATGTAAAACATAAAAAAAAGTTAAAAGTTACACGTTGTAGACTTTTAGGTTTAAGTAGAAAATAAACAAATAAATCTGAAAGTTCAAACATTACAATCTTTCTTAAGTGCTTAGCCATGGTTGGACCATGCTTTCAGGAATCACCTTGAGACCAGAAGACCACACTGAGGCCACGCTGGGCTGAATGACCGCCACGTACTGTTGAAAGACCGCCAAGCTGGACTGAGAGATCACCACGCTGGGCCACTGAAGAGAGAAGAAGGAAGAAAAAGAAACAAGAGAAGAAACAGAGAAAAAAGGAAATGGATGAGCAGGTAAGTTCCACCTTAAGCGTTGTATTCTGCTGCCATCTTGACTCTTGGGGTGCTGTTGGCCTTTATTCCCATGCTGACCACGCACTACAGTCTAATGCCTACCCCTGGAAGGAGGGTAGCAGAAAAACTGATGCATCAAATCTAAATAATGATTCTGTCCTTCATTTCACAGTTTTTGAAACTCTGGTACATGGCCATCCATGATCTCACTGAATGCAGCAACTGTTTTCTATTAACGGACCTCAAAGCATCACAGCAACTCGGGAAAACTAACTTCATTAGTATTCCAATAAAGTATTTTGTGCACATCGCTGCTGAATGGGACACTTTGCATTTCAGATATCCAAAGTGTCAGCATCAAGCACTCATGATGTGTATCACGTTAAGGTATGGGGTATCTTGCTCTACACTCTCTAATAATATCCATCAGCTCAAATGTCAGCAGGGATCCCCCCCCTTACTGCAGTCAGCAGGCATCTATGGCCTTCCTGGGTGAGATTATTGCATTTTGAATACACTTCACTTCAAATTCTAACAGCTAGGCTTAATTCATATCCCATGAATCTAAGTGTGATATATATCCAGGTTCACAGAGGTGAAAAGGCTGTTGTAGAAGTCGTGTGAGTCAAACAGGCTGTTTTGTCCTAAATGGTGTCAAGCTTTTTGAGTGTTGTTGGAGCTGAACCTATCCAGGCAAGTGGAGAGTCTTCCATCACACTCCTAACTTGTGCCTTATAAATGGTGGACAGGCTTTGGGGAGTCAGGACGTGAGTTATTCACCACTGTATTCCTAGCCTTTGACCTGCGTTTGTAGTCACTGTGTTTTATGTGGAGAGTCCAGTCGAGTTTCTGATCAATAGTGAACCCAAGGATGTTGATAGTAGGGGATTCACTGATGGTAATGTCATTGAAAGTCAAGGGGCGGTGGTTAGATCGTCTGATATTGGAGATTATCATTGTCTGGCAAATGTTACTTGGCACCTGTCAGCCCAAGCCTGGATATTGTCCAGATCTTGTTGCATTTGAACATGGACTGCTTCAGTATCCGCAGAGTTGCTAATGGTGCTGAACATTGTGCAATGATTGCACAATCATTAAGATGGAGGGAAAATCATTGAGGAAACAGCTGAAGGTAGTTGGACTGAGGAATTACCATGAGGAATTCCTGCAGAGATGTCCCGGAGTGGAAATAACTGACCTCCAACAACCATAACCATCTTCCTATTGTCAGGCATGACTCCAACCTGCAAGGAGTTTGCCCCCGATACCCTTTGATTCCAGTTTTGATTAGATTAGATTACTTACAGTGTGGAAACAGGCCCTTCGGCCCAACAAGTCCACACCGCCCCGCCGAAGCGCAACCCACCCATTCCCCTACATTTACCCCTTACCTAACACGACGGGCAATTTAGCATGGCCAATTCACCTGACCTGCACATCTTTGGACTGTGGGAGGAAACCGGAGCACCCGGAGGAAACCCACGCAGACACGGGGAGAACGTGCAAACTCCACACAGTCAGTCACCTGAGGCGGGAATTGAACCCGGGTCTCAGGCGCTGTGAGGCAGCAGTGCTAACCACTGTGCCACCGTGCCGCCCCTCTTTAGTGCTAAGCTCAGGCTCTTTAGTGCTACACTCAATTGAATGTGGTCTTGATGTCAAGGGCGTCATTTTTGCCTTGCCTCGCCTCATTTCATCAAGTTCATCAGGCAGGATCTATCCTTTACAAATTAGACTGGTTCTCTGATCAGCTGAAAACATACCAAGACATTCAGTCACCCCTATCATTAATTATAGAATATTGTACTCTCCTGACAACAGTTGTTGTTAGCTTTCTTAAATAATAGATTGATATGCACAATTTTCCAATTGAAAGGAAAAGTTTTTGAATCAGGAGAACTTTGGAAGATTATACTTTGTACATCTGCACTGTTGTCTTATTCTTATCTATTACTTTTACAATCTGGGGATGGAAACTCTGGTCATGAGCAGTTCTCACTCTTTACTGGTAGTATATTCTTCAACATCATTACTTTGCTCTCATTAATTTTGCTTTAGGTTTCCTAACAAGCATTGTCTTTTTGAAAATAATACTTGCTATTTATTAAATAAATGCTTGCAGTAATTTAAACCTAAATGTGAAGTACACGTACGGTGTAAGATTTTCTGTTCTCACATCTGTACTCCTTGTCAGTGAGTTTGACAGAAAACTGCCAATCTATAACTAATTGTGGTCAGTTTTAACTACTGCATTCAAATAGAGAAGATCCTGCATTGAGCCTGATTCAACTTAGCACATTATTGGGATCAACTCCAGGTACCTGGACAGTCCAGATCACCAAAGAGATGGGGGAGTACAGAAACAAGATGGATCTGAACCATTGCCTGCTCTTTGTATACTTGCAGGAAATAAGCTCACTACTTCCATTGGTACTCATCATCACATAGGGAGCAATGCTGTTGCCAGCCTTCCAATATTGAGAGACAATGGTTTGCGTCTAGGTTGACAACGCTGTGTTGGCCATTATCTGGTGTGGTTCAGGAGCCTGAGTCTGGCATAACAGCCTATGCCACAGAAGGCAGCACTGGGTTAAGAAGTTGCAGGCATCTGATTTCTCTAGGTCCTCTCCTTAGCCAGTTGAGCTTTTCATTTCTCCTTACATCTTCCAATTCTCTCGAGTCAATGTCCAGATGTCATGGCTGCCAGGAACTGTCTCCCAGTTGCCAGTGTCTGCCATCTTCACATCTTGCTTGCAGTTGTTTTTGCAGCAGAGGTACGGATGTTTTGGAGGTCAGAACTGAGTTCATTGTACAAAAGGTCTTTCAATTTTTGGCTGTGACCCATCCAATAAATATTGCTGAGTCAGTGCAGAAGTCATTGACTTTGAGTGTCTACTGATGGAATTAAACACACTTCAGAGACTTTGACCTGCTGGAAGTTTGAGGATACATCTGAGACAGTGCAAGTAGAAACTGTTCAGCTTTTTCTCAAGCCTAGCATATGTTGTTCAGGCCTCATTACTATAGAGGAGTGTGCTGAAGGTGTAGAGTTGGTAGATTTGCAGTTTATGTCCTCAGCCAGATTGCTGATGTTCCATATTCTCTTACTAAGCATACTCAGGCATAACACCTGCAGCTTTGGCAATGTGTGAGTTGATTTCAGTATCAAGTGACAGATTGCTGATGATCGTGGAGCCTAGGTATGTGAAATCATCAGCAGCCTCCAGTAAGGCTCTTGAAAGGGAAGGAATGCAAAACAATTTTTTAGGCCATCTATAATCAGCCAATTTGAAGTATAAATTAGATAAATTTGCAAAGGCTAACATATGTCATGTTCTTGGTAGTATTTGTAGAGTCATAGAGATGTACATCATGGAAACAGACCCTTCGGTCCAACCCGTCCACGCCGACCAGATATCCCAACCCAATCTAGTCCCACCTGCCAGCACCCGGCCCATATCCCTCCAAACCCTTCCTATTCATATAACCATCCAAATGCCTCTTAAAATGTTGCAATTGTACCAGCCTCCACCACATCCTCTGGCAGCTCATTCCATACATGTACCACCCTCTGTGTGAAAACGTTGCCCCTTAGGTCTCTTTTATATCTTTCCCCTCTCACCCTAAACCTATGCCCTCTCGTTCTGGACTCCCCGACCCCAGGGAAAAGACTTTTGTCTATTTATCCTATCCATGCCCCTCGTGATTTTATAGGCCTCTATAAGATCACCCCTCAGCCTCCAACGCTCTAGGGAAAACAGCCCTAGCCTGTTCAGCCTCTCCCTATAGCTCAAATCCTCCAACCCTGGCAACATCCTTGTAAATCTTTTCTGAACCCTTTCAAGTTTCACAACATCTTTCCGATAGGAAGGCGACCAGAATTGCAGGCAATATTCCAACAGTGGCCTAACCAATGTCCTGTACAGCTACAACATGACCTCCCAACTCCTGTACTCAAGACTCTGACCAATAAAGGAAAGCATACGATCAATTTTAATATAAGATTAAAATTGTAAAATTACTGCTGCAGTTAAAGTAAAAGTGGTAAGTATGTCAAAATACAAGTGCAAAGATTAAAAAAGTAGGTTTGATAAGTTTAAGATCGTTGCAGACCTGTTAGTTCCTCGAGTTTATTTTTCTAAAGTGAAGTGGTTGAAACTTGACGTCAGATTCAGCATCTGTGATGAATTATGTAATTCAATAGTCAACGTTTGCCTGTACTAGTGGACTCAGCAATCAGCAGATTTGAGGGTGAGAGGTTTCTTGCTCATCACGAGCTCTGCAGATATTTCACTTGCAAATTGACTGAACTCTTTTATAGAAGAGCAGGTGATTTCTGTCTGCCTTCCTCCTTTTGCTCCTTCTGGCCAAGAACCATTTCTGATGTCTGAATTCTTCCTGGGCGGACTGCACAGAATGACAATTGCAGCCTGCCTTTATCACAAGTAAAGTAGACAGGCAAGAGGCTGAAAGAACCCAGCAAGCCAGGCAGCATCAGGAGGTGGAGAGGTCAACGTTTCGGGTATAACCCTTCCTCAGGACTGGGGGGCGGGTGTAGGGGGAGCTGCAGATAAAAGGGGGTGGCGGGGGCAGGGTGGTGAGGTGGGGATAGGTGAAGATAAAGATTCACCTGTCTCTCTTCCAACCTAGTTTACTGCATCAGGTGCTCCCGATGTGGTCTTCCCTACAATCGAGGAGAAGAACCGTAAACGTAGGGAACGGTTCACCAAGTATCTCAGCCCTTGCCCACAGGGGCCGACTGGACCTCCCAGCCACCGTCCATTTTAATTCCCCTTACCAGTCCCATTCCGACATGACCATCCTTGGCCTCCTCCATAACCACAACAGCTCCACTCGCTGCAATTGGATCCTCAGTTTCCTGACCCACAGGCCACAATCAGTGAAGATTGGGGACAATATTTCATCCTCACTAACACTCAACACTGGAGCCCCCCAGCGGTGCGTACTCAGCCCCCTACTCTACTCACTGTATACCCATGACTGCATCATCAAATACCAGACTAATGCCATTTACAAGTTCACTGATGACACCACCATAGTCAGTCGAATCTCAGATGGCGATGAACAGACTACAGACGGGAGGTGGAAGACATGGAAAAATGGTGCACTGAGAACAACCCAACTCTCAATGCCGGCAAAACCAAGGAACTCATTATTGACGTTCAGCAGGATGTTACTCATGCCCCCCCTACACATTAACAGTACAGAGGTGGAACCAGTGGAGAGTGTCAAGCTCCTGGGAGTGGTCATCCACAACAAGCTTTCTTGGACTCTTCATGTGGATGCACTGGTTACAAAGGCCCAACAACATTTCTTCCTCAGGCAGCTGAGGAAATTTGGCATGACGGTGAATACCCTTGCCAACTTTTATAGGTGCACCATCGAGAGCATTCTGTCTGGATGTATCACTACCTGGTGCGGCAACTGTACCATTCAAGATCGGAGATGGTTACAGAGAGTGGTGAACCCAGCCCGGACAATCACAAAGGCCAACCTCCCATCGATAGAATCCACCTATCAGGCCCCGCTGTCAAGGAAAGGCCGCCAGCATTCTCAAAGATCCATCCCACCCTGGCAATGTTTTTCTACAACCTCTACCATTGGGGAGAAGGTACAGAAGCCTGAGCACACGCACCAGCCGGTTTCGAAACAGTTTCTACCCTACTGTGGTTAGAATACTGAATGGACTCACAAACTCGTTGCATTTACCTGTACCTGTGTTTTTGTTTTTGCCGCCATTTACCTATTATTTACTTATCGATGCTACTTAACTCTGTGACCTGCCTGTATTGCTCGCAAGACAAAGTTTTTCACTGTGTCTCGGTACATGTGACAATAAATTCAATTCAATTCAAACCGCAAATTGGAGGAACACCACTTCATCTTCTGCCTGAGCAGCCTACAGCCCAGAGGGCTCAATATTGAGGTCTCCAATTTCCCAGCTCCTCCCCCTCCCTGCCACCCACCAGATTCATTCCTCCAATTGACTAACCAGTTCATACCCTCTGCCTGTCTTCACCTAGCCCCACTTCACCACACCTCCCCCTACACCCAACCCCAGTCCTGAAGGGTTACAGCCAAAACGTCAACTTCTCCACCTCCCGATGCTGCCTGGCTTGCTGTGTTCCTCCAGCCTCCTGCCTGTCTACTTTGGATTTCAGCATCTGCAGTTTTTTTTGTCTCGATCACAAGCAAAGCAAAATGTTTCTATGATAAAACATCTTGCCCTCCCACAAGCTTTGAATTCTCTCACTTTTGGAAGGTCCTGAAACAACTGCACAGAGGCCAATAGTCCATCTCCATGTCACCTTTATTTACTTGTGCATAGTACATTGGCCATGTGTGCTTGCCAGCTCAGTCAGTGCCCTGAACTGAGGCGATTCTAAATCCCCTGTTAATATTTTATTAACTAGTACAAATTACAAATAAACAGTTAATATGAACAGCCACATACAAGAAACAGCAATTTGGAGGGGAAAGGGGTGGCAAAGACAGACCCCTAAACCCCACCGTTCAACCACTTTTCAGGTGAATGAGGACAAACCTCAAATCCCACTTTGAGTCACCACAAAAGTAACAAATACATACAAGACAATCCAATAAAATGAGAAACAGTGCATAGAATACAGACCACCCGCTCCCATTCCGCAACCCAGCAAGCCACCTGTTCCACCCACCTTCCGACCGCTCTAAGGCAGCCCACCTCACACCCCTTCCGGCTCTCAATCCCCATCCTGACTCACCTTCCAGCCACCTCTAAGACAACCCGTCCCGGTACCTCCCCGGGGTGACAACGCTAAGGATGGCCTACCCGCCTTCCAGCTCCATCTGCCCCTCCATACCATCTGGTTCTCACCCACCCTGATGCACCATCTAGCCTGTGGACTGCCCTGACACACGTCCAGGCCACATCTAGAACAGCCCATCCCCTCCCTGGGATAAAAGTGCTCAGAGCAGCCCACCAGCCTTCTGGATCTTGGCCCACACTTACACACCTTCTGGCTCTCAGCCACTCTGACACACCTTCCGACCACCTCTCGAACAGCCCGTCCCAATTACCCCTTCTCGGGACAGCAGCACTCAGAACAGCCTACCCACCTTCCGGCTCTTAGGACGGCCTACCCACCCTCGGCTCTCAGGACGATCTATGAGCCTCCCAGATCACAGTAAGGCCTGCCAGACCCAGAGACACAAGACACTGCACTGGTAAATCCAACAAGTGACAAAACAATGTCAATTAGCAACAGAGTCCCCTCTGAACCAGAGACCATGACCATAAACAGAATCCACAACCAAAGGCAGAGTCCACTCCTGAAGGCAGCAAATACACACCCCACAGCACACACACAGGTGTTCAGTCTCCATAGAGGCTTGGTCTATCCACAGAGAACTAGGCCCACTCACAAGAATACAGTTCATTATAAAAGATACGGTTAACTTACAGGGAATGATCCACTCCAACAGGCAGAGTCCACACCAACAGGCAGCAGATGTTCACCTCCCAGCACACACACACACACACACACAGGTGTTCAGTCTTTACAGAGGCCTAGTCCACTCACAGATGGTCAGACCTACCCACACAGAAACAGTTCATCTGGAAAGGTTCATTATCTCACAGGGGCTCAGTCCAAACATCAAAATAAAACACATGCAAAATAGAAAGAAAACCAGAGTGCAAGGGCTGAGGCCTGCTACAAAATCAGTACAGTCCTTTTCTCAAAGTGGAAGAAAAGAGTAACACACAGGCTGTAACCAGCTGGTGAAACAACAGTTCCCTAATGAACTGAATTACATCTGTAACACATTGACTGTGAAGATCAGCCAGTTTAAAAATCAGTCCTCAATAAAAAAAGGAATGCCAGTTCAGGTATCAGGTATCAGGTATCAGGTATCAGGTATCAGGTATCAGGTATCAGGTATCAGGTATCAGGTATCAGGTATCAGGTATCAGGTATCAGGTTCCCCCCCCCCCCCCCCCCCCAAAAACAAACCAACAACAGTACACACTTGCTCTGTGGCCAGCCAGCTCAGAGTTAGTCCCCTGAATTGAGGAGATTCTAAATCCCCTGTGACTATTGGTCAGGCAGGGCTTTCCTGATTGGCCCAGGTTAGCAACACCAATCAAGGACCTCATAGTCAACAAGATCTACCTGGTTCCAATCACTACACTCCCACTATGTTGTACAGGGATAATAGCACATAGAACATTGCAGCGTAGTACAGGCCCTTCAGCCCTTCATGTTGTGAGACCAATCTGAAGCGCATCTAATCTACACAATTCCATTTCCAAATTATGGAATTCCATTTCCATAATCAAATTCTAAGCTAATTCTTTTGCGAGTGATAATTGAATAACTCAATTCAATGGGTTCTAAACAAACTCAAGGCTTTTAAAACTTAAGTTGCAGGTCTTAAAGAAGCAGTGTTCTTTTAACAGTTTTGTTTCTTAAAAATTTGCAATATCAGAACTGCCCAGTTGTGATGGCTAGACTGGTCTAATTTCTCAGATGTTCTCCTTTTGCAGACACATCATTGCCTTTAATCCTGCTGATCTTAAGACGTATCAGAAAATGTTGCTGTTCTCTATGGAAGTGATGTGAAATATAAGAAAATAGAAATCGAGAAAACTCTGGTCTGTGGTCCAAATTTTACTATTATGGCCTCTTCCTGATTTGATTAATCTTCTGCAGGGGTTCAGTAACCACAGGGGAAAACTCCAATGTGGAGAACCTCTAAAATATCCCCTTGACTTCTGAAGGTAATGGAGCACAACGTCTCAGAGATTGATCTGAAATCATAGCCTATATTATTGAGCCTAGACAGTTGTTCACAGTCCACACTTCCAAGGTTAGAACAGGTCTAATGGCAGAATAATCATGGTCCCTGGTGTCTTGCACCTTTTATATCAGTATTTAACCCTGTAAAGTTCAATCCATGACAACCAGATGTTTTCCTGAATGTAGCATTCTCTTTGATGAATTTAATGTTTCTCAGCATGTGGTGTGAATGTCTCAAACACATATAAATATTTTTGTTAAGTTTACAATGCTCCTATGCAAAATATCAGCCTTTGTTCAACGATAACACTCTCATGCCTGAGCCGTTAAATCCAGTGTAAAAGCTATATGACATCTCATCAGACAAAAAATATTAGAAGAACATATCCTGAAAATTGAAATAATTTACATTGCTAAATTCCTATCATGATAAGTTAAAAAACTTACAAAATAAATTGAAAAAATAAAGAGAAATATGGTAACTTTCTACCTCCCTCCCACTTGCTGGCTCTCCTGCAAACTGCCAATCCTGCTCACCAAACTACCAGCTTTCCATGCTTCCTGACCCTCTCACTGCCAACCTTTTGGCTTGTGGACTCTCCCTTTCCCTGACCCTTGACTTTGTTAATTTTGCAGCTCATGGCTTCTCCTGCTTTTTGCTCCCGCCCCCCCCCCCCCCCCCCCCAATTGTTTTGTAGACTGTTCTTCTCACCAACTCTCTAGCTTGTGGCCTTTGCTGCTCCTCCTGCTTACCACGTCTCTCTCCGAAACTGTTGCTATAAATGTGGGTTTTGGTGATGAGCAGCAAGAGGTAGGAAGAACAGCTTCTCTTGTAGGAGGTAAACTGTGAGCTGGAGAAATGGTGAGATGAAGAGGTGGCAGCAAACCAGGAGGGTCAGGGAGTCTTCATGAGCTGGAGGGTAGGCAGCAGGAGGGAGATTCAAGGGGTTGCAGAGGCTGCTCTTATATGGTGTCAATCAGGTCACATGGACTGATGGTCAGAACTGGTGCAAAATGACTTTAAAATGTAACTCAAAATGATAAACACAACTTATCTCTATTAAAGTGAAAAGACTTAAAATTGGGCAACTTAAAACTTATTGTACATACCATAGTTAATTTTGGAAAATAAAGAAAGTTTCAAATTCATTCCTTGTTGTTGCTTATTTTTTGATCACGCAATGTAGGTATCGCTGGCTGAGCCAGTATTTGTCAATCCTTTGTTGACCTTAAGATGGTGACGAGCTGCCTTCTTGAACTGCTGCAGGCCATGTACTATGGTTAGACCCACAATACTCTGAGGGAGGGAATTCCAAAATTTTGACCCAGTGACACTGAAGGGATGGTGATATATTTCCAAGTCACGATTGAAGGGGAACTTGTAGGGGGTGGTGATCCCATGTATCTACTGCCCTTGTCCTTTTAGATGGAAGTGGTTGTGGGTTCACAAGATGCTGTCTAAGGAGATTTGGTGAGTTGCTGCAGTGCATCTTGTAAATGATGCATTCTGCTATCGATGTGCATTAGTGGTGGAGGGAATGAATGTTGAAGGTGGTAGACAAGCTGCTTTGTCCTGGATGGTGTCAAGCGTCTTCAGTGTTGTTGGAGGTGCATCCATCCAGGCAAGTGGGGACTTGGGTTTATACCTTGTAGGGAGTGGATAGGCTGTGAGGAGTTGGGAGGTGAGCTACTTATCTCAAAATTCCTAGGCTGTGACCTGCTCTTATAGATTCTCTTTATATGGCTGGTCCAGTTCAGCTTCAGGTCAGTGGGCGGCACGGTGGCACAGTGGTTAGCACTGCTGCCTCACAGCGCCAGAGACCTGGGTTCAATTCCCACCTCAGGCGACTGTCTGTGTGGAGTTTGCACGTTCTCCCCGTGTCTGCGTGGGTTTCCTCCGGGTGCTCCGGTTTCCTCCCACAGTCCAAAGATGTGCAGGTCAGGTGAATTGACCACGCTAAATTGCCCGTAGTGTTAGGTAAGGGGTAGATATAGATGTAGGGGTATGGGTGGGTTACGCTTCGGTGGGGCGGTGTGGACTTGTTGGGCCGAAGGGCCTGCTTCCACACTGTAAGTAATCTAATCTAATCAATGACAACACCAAGGTTATTGATAGTGGGGGATCCCATAATGATAATGTAGTTGAATGTTAATAGGAGATAGTTCAGTTGTCTCTTGGGGATGGTCATGACATAATGTGGTTTTGCACATATCTCACAATGAATGTGAGTAAGCTTTGGGGAAAGATTGAGTATTTTTCTTCCGAATGAAGGCCTTCTAGTATGCGTTATATATAACATAAAATTCATCGCTTTAAACATGCTGTCATAAATAATTTGCAATCGTTTTTCGATTAGATCAAAGAACTGTGCGACTTCCACTTTGGAAGCGAAAATGTAGAGAGATTCTTTACTTACCTTCATATTCTGACACAGCTCAGACATGGTTTGATCAACTTACATGCATTTTCGTTTACTTTTCATCCAGACAACAGCACTGCCAGTGTACAGTCCAGCGTGATGCAAGAAGACAAAGGGCAATAACTCAATTTTTCAATGTATAATTTCAGTTACATCACACTGCAAATTTCTGCTATAAATTCTGTGTTACGATCGAGCCCTCCACTATCACCTGATGAAGGAGCGTCGCTCCGAAAGCTAGTGTGCTTCCAATTCAACCTGTTGGACTATAACCTGGTGTTGTGTGATTTTTAACACAATAACTCTAACGCTTAAAAATATAGAGAATATCAAATGTCTAAATATGAGGTCGTTAAAGGCTTTTGAGCCAATTAATTCAATTATTATTTAACAATTTCCCTGTTCATCTCCAGCGTCCCATATCTTGGGATGTGATTTGGTTCAACACATCATTATCAAAAAGTTTGATGAAGTCCTCCACTCGCCACGTGATTTGCAACTGGTCACTGGAGTGCCGCGACTTTGCAAAACCAAGTCCTGGATGGCCAGAAAATGCTATTCAGTCAACAGCAACAAATTCATTCCAGCAAGACACGTATCCACTTGTATTTCAAAATAATGAGAGATAACAATATAAAAATATGCAGGGGTGGTTGTCGTGTTATTACAATTGATCTCTACGTCCCAAGGATAGAGCAGGGAATAAAGTCAAACCATATTTAATTCCAATTCAGTTGTCCACACCAAATGTTATGCATAGCAATGTTTCAGAAGCTAATATATGACATCTCCAACATCCACTTTCTGGACTTCTGCATGAAGAATAGCCACTGCAACAGAGGAGAGGAGAACTGTTGGCGCTGTTAAACTGCACCTAAGCATGGAATAGACTCTTCAAGACAGGAAAACGAAGTTTGAAAAAGGAAGTGCATACAAGTTCACTATTTTGTCGAAAGTAAATCGTCAAAATATCTTAATCTGGACTTGGCAAGCTTCCAATTGATGAAACAAAGAGGAAGTTGGATCATTGAAATCGTATATAAAAATGGCCAGTCAGCATTTGAAAGCACAAGGTAATTTTATATTTTGAGACCCATGTTTCATGAGAATTGAATTATTGCTCAGTCAAAACTGAACTTACACAAAGAGCTTTGCGCTGTTGTGTTGTCGTCCCTACAATTAATGAAAGGATCTTCCAATGAAAAATGGGTAGGTGTCTAATCTTCTTCTTATGACCTGTTTGTGAAATTTGGGGGAATCTGCAAATTCTGCAATTTAAGATATTTGAGAATTTGTTTTTTAGTCATGGTTTGCCAATTTCAGAGGAAACAAGGCACCATGTTTTTCATTTATGTTTAGATAGTTCGGTTAGTGTGTTATTTAACAGTGCAAAAAAAGGACTTTTACTGTGGTGATTAACCTTTCAAAATAAAATAAATTTTATACAAAGGTTAACCAATAGGTAGCTGGAGAAAATGCAATCTTTTTGACTGAAACTGCAGGCTTACACTTGCCTCTCAGATTCATTTAAAAGAGAAGAATGGAGTCAGCTCCATTATTCTTACACTGAAGAGTTATGTAGGTCAGGAAGATGTGCAGTTGTTCATACCTAATATTTTCTATCAATATTTATAGCCCTCTCCATAGTGCACATATGAACATTTATTTTAAAATACCTAAACACAGCAGTGTTTCCATGAGGGTATATAGAAATTGCAGAAGCGGTTTTCACCTGGTGGTAAACAAGGTGGGTAGGCCGTTAAAAGCAGTCAGAAATTTTGCCACTGGTGTACCCCCCCCTCCTCCCCCCCCCCCCCCACTGATTCCAACCATCTCTAATTTTAACGTGTTTATCTCAGCTTCTTGAAGTTGGTGGGGTTCTCTCTTAAATACAATATTATCAGATACTGGGGGCAGTTTTAACTGAGGCCTGATTGGAAGGCTTTTTTGGCTTTGTGGTCAGGTAACAACTGTAGGAGGATGGCCTTGGACTGAAGAGGCCATTTAAGATAATTTTAAATAAAATCTTACCTTTTGGTATTTGGAGCAGATGCTCCTCTTGGTCCCATGAGGAAAGCTTAACTCTCTTGCACCATGGCTTACCAAATGTGACTAAGTATATCCCTGAAGGTGTCATCGTATGACTTGATCCCACATTCCAGTCATTATGCGGCCAACACGTTCATCCTCGTGTTGCACTGCCTTCCTGTCATGGGACCTCCAACAGCAGATGACAATGGTGATAGAAGACATGGACCAAGGGAGTCGAGCAGTTCACCAGGATCTCCACCAGCAGGTGGAGACAGTGAGGCAGACAGTCAGCCAGACCCCCTCTGAAAAACAGGTGTCGAAGATGGTAGAAGGCAGATGGGAAAGGGGGAGCATTTAGATAATGGATTTCTCAACCCAATGTTACCCTCAGACTTTATCTCATGTACATACTGTTCTTGTTTCTCTTTAGTTTCCTTCATGTTTGCAAACTCCTCACACCAGTGGAATATAGGATCCCTGCAATCTTTGCGCCATCCATCTGTTCAAACCTCATGTTAAGGTACACTAATTAGAAAGCAAAAAGGATTTATTACCCAAGTGATGATGAAAAGCATAGAAACAGAGAAACTAGGTGCAGGAATAGGCCATTTGGCCCTTCAAGCCTATTCCACCATTCAATAAGATCATGGCATCCAACTCAGTGCCATGTTCTTGCATTCTACCCATGCCCTTTGATTCCTATCATTCTAAGAACTATATCAAACTTGCTTAACTGGCAGCCAAACAGATATTTTAATGCCTTTTTAACGTTTCTACACCTGGTGAAGAGAAATGTTCAAAGAAAATGACAAAAAACTTTTTAAATGTCCTTACAATATTTCAATCCAGGGTTTCACAGCACAGGGTCTTGGAAATTGATATTCAATCCTTGGAGATTCCAGGGCTATCCTGGAGGGACTGTGTCCCAGGTTCTTTCTCATGAAACCGTCCACAAACCTTGCATTCTGGACCTAACCTTCTGGGTGGCATTGTGCCATCTGGTGGTCTTCTAGATTCTGCATTTTCAAACCCAACCAGCAACCGTTTCTGTTCATTTCAGGCAGGGAGCTGACTGGTGAAATAAAGATTGAGACTGGCCAATTTTACCTTTATGCCACCCAGGTCAGCGTAGCTTGAAGGGTATCTTCGAGAGAGGAACACAGGAGGTGATTTTATTTCTCAGTCTGTGTGTGAGCTATGCAGTAGCTTTCATGAGTAGCTAAGTTACATTCAGAGACAACATTTTCACTGTCCCATTTCTGTGGAGTAGTGTGACCCAGATTGCTTGAGGGTAATTATATGCATAATGTTGTCAATTGACATTTGATTTTGAGTATAATGTCGTAAATGTGCGTCTAGCAATTGTTAGGATATAAATTTGGTGGACAGACTTTTGATTGATGTGGTCAGTTATTTTATTTAGGACATGATTTGTGAACATTTTCTTTTCGATTAATTGTGTATCATAAGTAGATTTGTTTCTGCTATCCCAGAATCTTTAGTGGCGGTTATTGAATGGGGTTGCCATGGTTATAGCTAGTATTCACTGCTGGTGAGAGAATAGTTTATTTGCTCCTTTACAGGGATTTAGAATATAGAACATTACAGCAGAGTACAGGCCTGTTCATATATGTTTATCCAATTACCATTTAAAGTTGGTGAGTCTACTCCTGTTGTAGGCAGTGCACTCCAAGCCCCTATTACTCTCTGAGTAAAGAAACTACCTCTGACACCTGGCCTATATCTATCACCCCTCAATTTAAAGCTATGACCCCTTGTGCTAGCCATCACCATCCAAGGAAAAAGGCTCTCACTGTCCGCCCTATCTAACCCTCTGATTATCTTGTATGTCTCAATTAAGTTCCCTCTCAACCTTCTTGCCTCTAACAAAAACAGCCTCAAGTTCCTCAGCCTTTCCTCATAAGACCTTCCCTCTATATCAGGCAACATCCACGTAAATCTCCTCTGAACCCTTTCCAAAGCTTCCACATCCTTCCTATAATGTGGTGATCAGAACTGTACACATTACTCCCAAGTGCGGCCGCACCAGAGTTTCGGACAGCTGCAGCATAACCTCGTGGCTCGGAAACTCAATCCCTCTACTAATAATAGCGAACAACCGTATGTCTTCTTAACAACCCTATCAACCTGGGTGGCAACTTTCAGGGATCTATGTACATGGACACCAAGAACCTTACCATTAGCCCAGTACTCTTTATTCCTGTTGCTCCTTCCAAAGTGAATCACCTCACACTTTTCTGCATTAAACTCCATTTGCCACCTCTCAGCCCAGCTCTGCAGCTTATCTATGTCCCTCTGTAACCTACAACATCCTTCAGCACTATCCACATCTCTACCGACCTTAGTGTCATCAGCAGGTTTACCAACCCATTCTTCTATGCCCTTATCAAGGTCATTTATAAAAATGACAAACAGCAGTGGCTCCAAATTAGATCCTTGTGGTACACCACTGGTAACTGAACTCCAGGATGAACATTTCCCATCAACTACCACCCTCTGTCTTCTTTCAGCTAGCCTATTTCTGATCCAAACCACGAAATCACTCTCAATCCCATGACTCCATATTTTGTGCAATAACTTACCGTGGGGAACCTTATCAAGTGCCCTACTGAAATCCATATACACCACATCAACTGCTTTACCCTCATCTACCTGTTTGGTCACCATCTCAAGGAGCTCAATAAGATTTGTGAGGCATGACCTACCCTCCACAAAAACATGTTGACTATCCCTAATCAACTTATTCCTCTCTAGTTGATTATAAATCCTAAAACTTATAACGTTTTCCAACACTTTACCGACAACCGAAGTAAGGCTCACTGGTCTATAATTACCAGGATTGTCTCTAATTCCCTTCTTGAAAAAGGGGACAACATTTGCTATCCTCCAGTCTTCTGGCACTATTCCTGTAGACAATGACAACATAAAGATCAACATCAAAGGTTCTACAATCTCCTCCCTAGCTTCCCAGAGAATCCTAGGATAAATCCCATCCGGCCCAGGGGTCTTAGCTATATTCACACTTTCCAGAATTGCTAACACCTCCTCCTTGTGAACCTCAATCCCACCTCGTCTAGTAGCCTGTATCTCAGTATTCTTCTCGACAACACTGTATTTTTCCAGTGTGAATACTGATGAAAAAATTCATTTAGCGCTTCCCCACCTCCTTGGACTCCACGCACAACTTCCCACTACTATCCTTGATTGGCCCTAATCTTTTTCTACTCATTCTTTTATTCCTGATATACCTATAGAGGGCTTTAGGATTTTCCTTGACCCTAACTGCCAACGACTTCTCGTTTCCCCTCCTGGCTCTTCTTAGAGGTCTCCTTAGGTCTTTCCTGGCTAACTTGTAACTCTCAAGTGCCCTAACTGAGCCTTCACGTTTCATCCTAACATAAGCCTTCGTCTTCCTCTTGACAAGAGATTCAACTTCCTTAGTAAACCACGGCTCCCTCGCTCGACCACTCCCTCCCTGCCTGACAGGGACATACTCATCAAGGACCCGCAGTAGCTGTTCCTTGAATAAGCTCCACATTTCAATTGTGCCCATCCCCTGCAGTTTCCTTCTCCATCTTATGCATTCTAAATCTTGCCTAATCACATCATAATTGCCTTTCCCTACAACTCTTGCCCTGCGGTATGTACCTACCCCTTCCCATCGCTAAACATAACCGAATTGTGGTCACTATTACCAAAGTGCTCACCTACCTCCAATTCTAACACTTGGCCAGGTTCATTACCCAGTACCAAATCCAATGTGACCTCAGCTCTTGTTGACATGTCGACATACTTTGGAGTGTTGCATCGCATTTTGCCTTGACTACCCAAACAAGACAGGTGGGAAGTGTTTTGTTCGGATAACTGAGAGTTCGGATAATGGATTGTTTGGATAATGGATAGCATTTTTACAGGACCTTGAGACCTTTTTCGGATAATCCGCAATTCGGATAATTGATGTTCAGATAATCAAGATTGTTCTGTATACTAGTTATTAGATTGTTGAGTTGAATTGAATTGAATTGAATTGAATTGAATTGAAAATACAGTGAAAAGCGTGTAGTGTCGCCATACTCTGGCACCATTTTGAATTATTGAATATTTTAAAGGATATTATTAAAATAGAGCTCATCTTTCTTTCCCCTTCTTGATCCTCCTCTGCTGCTCCACTTGACGTTGGCCAGGGTTTCAGTAATGGGTTCTGGGTATCGGTTACGGGCCTGCACTGCCACCACTCCCATGACTGCCACATCTGAGCTGGAGCCATGGGCTAACTCTCATACCTCTGGAGCTCCAACCGGCGCTCATCCAGACAATGTCCTCAGTTGCAGTGGTCCTCTGCCGCTCTCTCACCAGCACTGCTACTCGATCAGGAGCCTGTCCCAGCCTTGGTTCAGCCTGTGGGTCTGGGCTGGGGGATTCAGCCTTGGACCTGCTCCTTGCTCACCGGGAGATCCCGACTGGGGTGGAGCTGTGTTCGCCTCATCCTGGCATTGCTGCCACCGCCAATGCCACTGAATGCCTCCTCCTTTATCATTCACTCGGCCTTGGATGCTGCCACTCTCCAAGCCCATGCCACCGCCTTAGTCTGCCATCTTGGAGCCAACTCCAAGACCCAATGTACTGTGCAAAAAGATGGTCTGATGTGTGAGAAATATTAGTGATGGGGGGGATGGAATATTTTCACACTTCAGATATTGTGTCTGCGTGAAATAGTCCAAGATCAGATCCAGCAGAGTGAAATGAAGAGTGGATCATTTGCTATGCTATCTTCTGAGGCGGTGCCTCAGAATCACGGATGACTTGCCCCCTCTCTGCTTTGAAGGGTTCTGAGATGGCTAGTGAGTCCAATGTACGATTTGTCAACACATCTGGAGCAGATGATACTCGGAGGGTTGTGTGCTCCCCTGGACCTTGTTTGCAAATATTCCTGATGAAGTTTCTCAAAGTGTCTGTTGCTTTTCTGAGTGAGCCTTCTCCATTTTGGGCAGCCACAAGACGGGGTCTCTTATGAGTCAGCAGGGACGTTTGACCTCCTCAGTGAGGACCCCTCGAAAGTGTTTCTGCTGCCCTCCTGGGAGTCTCTTGCTGCACCTGAGTTCCTGTTAGAGCAGTTGCTTCCCCTATGCTATCTGACTTATAACTCCAAACTCATAAGATAACCTTGCCATCTTTGATTTTCCACACTTGTCTTAGCAGTTAAAAGTGGTTGTTTTCATTGTGTGCGTATGTCCACAGGTCTAAGAAAGCTCAGGTACATTTCCCATAGGGTGCTTCCAGTAACCAGATATCCTATTAGCCTGAGCGAGATGGAAAACCGAGCAGATGTAATGTGACACTGTGCTAATTCAGTCCTGGCAGTAGAAACTACAGAGGGGGAGGTTGCAGATGGGGTATGAGTGAAGAAATTTACCATGGTCCTGTTGCCATATTTGCACTCATAATCGAGTCAGCAACTGTCCAAAATTCATGTGCAACAGCAATGTCAATCTACTGCTGCACTTCTGCCTGTTCTGATCATGCTAACGCCTGTCGTGGATATATATCTTTAGGTCTTGCTATTAATGTAATGGGCCCTAAGTGTGGCAAGAAATCACATGTGGTTGACCTTTTCAATTCTCAAGGTCAATGTGACTGAAGATTAGCAGGGAGCTCCCAACCTGGTGTTGGCCTGCCAGAGAGAGAGCTCACTAACTCAGGAAGTTGCATGTAGTGTAGCTCTTCAAAAGATGGTGACTGCTATTTATAGAAATGCCTGTATTTATGCACTCTTGCGAGAAATCTTTTAGCAGAAATGAACACAGAAGATTGGAGAACATTGCAGAGCATATATAGAATGTATACTGTGAGTGCAGTGTCAGCTGAGGCTTGGTTGGCAGGACTCTTGCCTCTGAGCTGGAGGTTTGTGTGTTGTGGGGAGGTCATGAGCACAAAGTCAAGGCTGACAGTCCAGTGCTGCACTGAGGAGGAACTGTCTTTTGCCTTAGCTGTTAAACAGGGGCACTGCCCTCTCAGGTGTGTGCAACAGTCGCAGGACTGTTTTTAAAGAACAGTCAAAGAGAAAAAAGAAGAAAAACGCATCCTGGCCAATATTTTTCCCTCAATTAGATTAGATTAGATTAGATTAGATTACTTACAGTGTGGAAACAGGCCCTTCAGCCCAACAAGTCCACACTGACCCGCCGAAGCGCAACCCACCCATACCCCCACATCTACCCCTTACCTAACACTATGGGCAATTTAGCATGGCCAATTCACCTGACCTGCACATCTTTGGACTGTGGGAGGAAACCGGAGCACCCGGAGGAAACCCACGCAGACACGGGGAGAACGTGCAAACTCCACACAGTCAGTCGCCTAGGTTCAATTCCCGCCTCAGGCGACTGTCTGTGTGGAGTTTGCACATTCTCCCCGTGTCTGCGTGGGTTTCCTCCGGGTGCTCCGGTTTCCTTCCACAATCCAAAGATGTGCAGGGCAGGTGAATTGGCCATGCTAAATTGTCCGTAGTGTTAGGTAAGGGGTAGATGTAGGGGTATGGGTGGGTTGCGCTTCGGCGGGGCGGTATGGACTTGTTGGGCCGAAGGGCCTGTTTCCACACTGTAAGTAATCTAATCTAATCTAATCTAATTAACATCATAAGAACAGATCCTGTTGTCACTATCACATTGCTGTTAATGGAAGCTTACTGTGAAAAAATTAGATGCTGTATTAGCCACAGTTCAACAGTGATTACACTGCAAGAAAAGTCTTTTCTTGGCTGTAAAGTGCTTTGAGACATCCAGTGCTTATGAAGGGTCTTATACAAATGCAAACCTTTCTTTCTTATGAAGGAAGGGAAGAAGAGGGTTATCCTGCTTGAGGACTCACCCCGCAGGATAACTCTGGCAGGAGATGTGCCATGAGTTAATGCAGTGTTCAACACTCAGCAAGGGAGATAAGAAGTTTAATGGCCTGAGGATGTCTGGAATGATGAGACTTGCAAGTACTTCTCTAGGCTCACTAAGTGGCAAAGGATGCCTGTCACAAAAGCTTTCCATTGAGCCTGTACTATTCCTGAGGTTGCCCGCTAATATACCAGAAAACTATATTGTATTTCCTCCAAGGTTCAAATAGGAGTCTATACCATTCAAAAACTGATTAAGAGCTGAATAAACAAATAAACAAGAACTAGGATGACACCACAAGAGTAGCAGCCATGAGGATTACAAGCGGCAGCAAGCTAGACAGAAAATGTATACATTCATTGCTTTATAGCTGCAAGGTATCAGTTTGTCTGCTCAGTAAACTGAGTTGAGTCTATACAACTTACCAAGCCAATGAGATATGATATAGTGATTAACAGTGATTTTCCCTCAATGTCATGTACTATGCATGTGTAGGTAAAGGGTTTTTTGATGATGGAATACTGGCCTTTTGTGGAGTTATTTCAGCGGTGACGAGAGTGGGATACATCCCCGAAAAGATTTGCTCGCAACAGTCATCTCTGAGTTGGGATAAGCATTTCCGGCACCATGTAATTATTTGGGAAACTTGACTCCTTTGACTCTGCCATCAGACTGGGCCCAGTATGTGGAAAGAATGCGTTATTTTTTTCTGATCAAATGACATTGAGGCAAATGAAAAGCAACGAGTAATTCTCCTGACAGCTTGTGGACCCACAGCTTTTTCATTTATGAGGAGCCTCGAGGCACTAGATGTTAAAACCTATCAAGAGTTGATCGATTTAGCTAAGGAATATTACGACCCCAAGCCTCCTGTAATTCTGAAACGCTATCACTTTCATTAAGCTGTTTGAGAACCAGAGAATCCATATCAGGATTTTTGATGAGGTTAAGACTACTGGCAGAAGCACATGATTTTGGTTTAACACTAAGTGAGATGCTGAGAGACTGTTTGGTATGTAGGATTAATGACATGACCATGCAAAAGTGTCTACTATCTAAAGCCCAACTGGACTTCCAACAAGCACTACAACTGGCTTTATCATTGGAAAATGCCCCAAGTGGAGTATATGAGTTGCGGGGTATTCTGATGGAAGTGGACACCCTTGCCAGGCCAACTGAATTTGGGGAGCACCACCTGAGTGAAGGAAATGGCATGGCCTCACTCAGAATTCTGAACAGAAGGACTCTAGGTCAGCCCTCAGCAAAACACCAAACAAAGCCAAGCCTTGGCCAAACGGTGAACATTTGCTTCAGGATCTGGGCCGGCAGGCCATTATGGTTGCTGTCAGTGTGCAGACTTGAGACAGCAAAAGAGTCCCATGAGGCCTGAATTGCATAAGAGAACTCATAGATGGGTATCCAGGAGAATTCACCTGGAAAGCCCACCTACATCTGGTTTGGAGCAGTTACATTGCTTAGCAACATCCAAATCAGAAGCAATCAAAATAAACACCTGGTTAAATGGTCACCTGGTTCTAATGGAGGTTGATACTGGCGCAGCTGTATCAGGGATTGTAGAAGCAGTTTTTACCAAAATTTGCTCTGGACCCCACCCTTAAGTTTGCTTGGCTAGACTGAGAACCTATATGGGGGAACCTTTACAAATTAATGATACAACTTCAGTTCCGGTCTCCTATGAGAAGCAGCTGGTTCAGTTCCCACTGATTGTAGCTAAAATGCTCGGGCCCAAGATTGATGGGGTGAAATTGGTTGAGAAAGATGCACCTTGAGTGGCTCCATGTTTTTTCAATTAGAAAATGGCTGCCTGAGTGAAGTCCTAATTGAACACCTGGAAGTTTTTCAGGAAGGTCGAGGGACTCAAGGGCACCAAGAGCACTTTACATGTTGACCAGGAAGCAATTCCACAATTTTGCAAGGCCTGCCCGGTGCCATTTGCCTTACGGGCAAAAGTAGAGCCAGAAATCAGGAGGCTGGAAAGGGAAGGAATCATCAAACCAGTCCAGGTTGTGGAATGGGTCCTTTCGCATTTGTGTGGATTTTCAACAAATGGTAAACCGTTTTTTGCTGTTGGATGAATACCCAATCTCTCATTGCGAGGATTTGTGACAAAGCTGACAGGGGAGCTCTCCTTCATGAAGCTGGGCATGAACCATGCATACCTGCAATGTTGATTAGATGAGGATTCCTAGAAGAAAGCTACAATTAATACCCATAAGAGTTTGTACCAATATACTAGATTACCACTTGGGATATCGTCAATATAGTGATTGGAACCAGGGGGATCTTATCGACCATGAGATCCTTGATTGAGGTTGTTAACCTGGGCTGAACATGGAGCCCTGGCTGACAGATAGAAACAGGGGATTCAGAGGTTCCTCACTCAGGGACTGACTCTGAGCGGACTGGCCAAGCCAGTGTACTCTGTACATGTAAGTAAAGGGTGACTTGGTGAGGGGATACCAGCCTGTGTGCAGTTATCTCAGAGAGAAAACAGTATGTGCCTGAAGGGTATTTACTTGCAACTGTTGTCTTTGAATTTGGGATCAGTATTTCTGCCATCATGTCTTTATTTGGGAAGCTTTACTTGTCCGATCCTTTGAAGACTGGGCCCTCTATCTGGAAAGATTGCGATTTGTTTTCCAGGCAAATGACATGGGGGCAGATTAGAAGCAACGTGTAATCCTTCTGACTGCTTATGGCCCCTCAGCATTTTCGGTTATATTGGCCTTAACTTTCCCAGAGGCACCAGACACTAAAACCTGTCAAGAATTGACGGAGTTGGTTAAGGAATATTATGACCCCCAAGCCTCCTCTAATTCTGAGACACTATCGGTTTTATTCAGCAGTTCGGGAACGAGGGGAATCCATAACAGAATTTTTGATGAGGTCAAGATGATTGCCTGGAACATGTGATTTTGGGTTAACCCTGAATGAGATGCTGAGAGACCGTTTGGGATGTGGGATTAATGAAGTAACCATGTAAACGCACCTACTAGATGAAGCCCAACTGGAATTCAAACAGGTAATATAACTGGCTTTGTCATGAGAAAATACAACAAGTGGAGCATGGGAGCTACAGGCCATCCCAATGGAAGTGGATACCCTCACCTGTCCAACTGAACATGGGGAATACCACTTGAATATAGGTGATCGCAGACTTCACGCAGGGCATATCCTGAGCAGATAGACTCTAGTCCAGCCCACAGCAAAACCCCACATTAAAGCCGTGGCCAAATGGCTGAAAAGTTCTTCAGGATCTGGGTCAACAAGCCATTGTAGTTGCTGCTGGTATGTGGATTGGAACAACAAGGGAATCCTACATGGCCTGATTTGAGTAAGAAAACTCGCAGTCTGGTACCCAGGAGAGTGCACACCCTGAAAAGTCCCCCTACGTGTGGGTTGGAACAGTTTAATTGCTTCGCAACATCCAAATCAGAGCTAGTTAAAATTAATGTTTGGTGAAATGGTCCCCCAGTTCCCATGGAGGTCGATACTAGCACAGCTGTATCTGTGGTTGCAGAACCAGTCTTTACCAAAATTTGCTCTGGACTCCAACCCTTAATTTGCACAAGACCTCGGCCAGACTGAGAATGTGTACCGGGGATATGTTACAGATTAAGGGTATGGCTTTGGTTCCGGCCTTCTATGAGAAGCAATTGGTACAGTGACCACTGATTGTAGTAAGAGGCTCAGGCCCAAGCCTATTGGGGCAGAATTGGTTGAGAAAGATTCACCTTGATTGGCTCAAATTTTATGATTGGAAAACGGCTGCCTGAGTGAAGTCCTAATTAAATACCCAGATATTTTCCGGGAAGGGATAAAGACTATCAGAGGGACCAAAGTCACTTCACATGGTGGGCAGGAAGCAATTCTGCAGTTTTGTAAGGCCTGTCTGGTATGCCTTGCAGGCAAAAATAGAGGTGGGAATCGGGAGGCTGGAAAACGAAGGAATCCTCAAGCCGGCGAAGTTTGCGGAATGGGCAGCACCGGTCGTGCTGATTGTGAAGCCTGAGGGGTTGGTTCGCCTTTGTGGGAATTTCAAACAAACGGTAAACTGCTGGACAAATACCTAATCCCTCACATCGAGGACTTGTATACAAAATGGCAGGGGGACTGTCCTTCACCAAACTGGACATGAGCCACGCTTACCTGCAATTGCAGGAGACCCAGAAGTACGCCACAATTAATACCCCTTAGGATTTGTCCCGATATACAAGACTCCTGTTTGGGGGATGATCAGCCTCGCCCTTCTCCAGCAAACCATGGAGAACATTTTACAAGGGCAACCCCAGATTGCCATTTATCCAGATGACGTGCTAATAACAGGGAAGACTAATAGAGAGTTCTTGGAGAACTTGGACAAGTGCCTAAATGTTTCTCCCAGGTGGATCTACACCTTAGAAGGGAAAGGTGTGTTCCAGGCATCCCAAGTGACCTACTTGGCTTACAGAGTCAACAAGACCATTGTCGAGGAGGGTCTGCCTACTGAGTCAGTATGGGTGGAAATTAGGAACAGTAAGGGAGCAGTCACCTCATTAGGGGTTTACTACAGGCCCCCCAATAGCAGCAGGGAGATTGAAGAAAGCATAGGTCGACAGATTTTGGAAAAGTGTGAATGTAGTAGGGTTGTTGTAATGGGTGACTTTAACTTTCCCAATATTGATTGGAACCTCCTTCAAGCAGATGGTTTGGAAGGAGCTGTTTTTGTAAGGTGTGTTCAGGAGGGTTTCCTAACTCAGTACGTTGACAGGCCGACGAGGGGAGAGGCCATTTTGGATTTGGTGCTTGGCAATGAGCCGGGGCAAGTGTCAGACCTTGCAGTGGGAGTGCATTTTGGTGATAGTGACCACAACTGCCTCACATTCTACATAGCTGTGGAGAAGGAAAGAAGCAGGCACAATGGGAGGATATTTAATTGGGGAAGAGGAAACTATGAGGCTGTCAGACGTGAGTTGGGAAGCATGGACTGGGAACAATTGTTCCATGGAAAGGGCACTATAGACATGTGGAGACTGTTTAAGGAACAGTTGTTGCGAGTGATGCATAAATGTGTTCCTCTGAGACAGGCAAGAAGGGGTAAGATAAAGGAACCTTGGATGACGAGAGCGGAGGAGCTTCTCGTCAAAAGAAAGAAGGCAGCTTACGTAAGGTGGAGGAAGCAAGGATCTTGCTCAGCTCTAGAGGATTACAGGCAGGCGAGGAAGGAGCTCAAAAAATGGTCTGAGGAGAGCCAGGAGGGGCCATGAAAAAGGCTTGGAAGGAAGGATTAGGGAGAATCCAAAGGCATTTTACACATATGTGAGGAAAAACAGAATGATCAAAGAAAGAGTAGGGCCAATCAGGGATAGCATGGGGAATTTGTGTATAGAGTCTGAGGAAGCCCTAAATGAGTTTTTTGCTTCTGTTTTTACTAAAGAAAAGGACCTTGTAGTGAATGAAACCATTGTGGAGCAGGTAAGCATGCTGGAATGGATAGAGATTGAGGAAGCTGATGTGCTGAATATTCTGACAAACATTAAGATTGACAAGTCGCCAGGGCCAGACCAGATTTGTCTTCGGCTGCTTTGGGAAGCGAGAAATGTGATTGCTTCGCCGCTTGCGAAGATCTTTGCATTCTTGCTCTCCACTGGAGTCGTACCTAAGGACTGGAGGGAGGCAAATGTAATTCCTCTCTTCAAGGAAGGAAATAGGGAAATCCCTGGCAATTACAGACTAGTAAATCTCACGTCTGTCGTCTGCAAGGTGTTAGAAAGGATTCTGAGGGATAGGATTTATGGCCATCTGGAAGAGCATGACTTGATTAAATGCAGTCAGTTGATGAGGGTTGAGTGGTGGATGTGGTGTATATGGACTTCAACAAGGCATTTGATAAGGTTCCCCATGGTAGGCTCATTCAGAAGGTCAGGAGGAATGGGATACAGGGAAATTTAGCTGTCTGGATACAGAATTGGCTGGTCGACAGAAGAGTGGTAGTGGAAGGAAAGTATTCTGCCTGGAAGCCAGTGGTGAGTGGTGTTCCACAGGGCTCTGTTCTTGGGCCTCTACTCTTTGTAATTTTTATTAATGACTTGGATGAGGAGAGTGAAGGATGGGTCAACAAGTATGCAGACGACACAAAGGTTGGAGGTGTCATTGACAGTATAGAGGCCTGTTGTAGGCTGCAGCGTGACATTGACAGGATGCAGGGATGGGCTGAGAGGTGACAGATAGAGTTCAACCTGGATAAACGCGAAGTGATGCATTTTGGAAGGTCGAACTTGAAAGTTGAGTACAGGATTAAAGACAGGATTCTTGGCAGTGTGGAGGAACAGTGGGATCTTGGTGTGCAGGTACATAGATCCCTTAAAATTGCCACCCAGGTGGACAGGGTTGTTAAGAAAGCATATGGTGTTTTGGCTTTCATTAACAGGGGGATTGAGTTTAAGAGTCGTGATATCTTGTTGCAGCTCTATAAAACTTTGGTTAGACCGCACTTGGAATACTGCGTCCAGTTCTGGTCGCCCTATTATAGGAAAGATGTGGATGCTTTGGAGAGGGTTGAGAGGAGGTTTACCAGGATGCTGCCTGGACTGGAGGGCTTATCTTACGAAGAGAGGTTGACTGAGCTCGGACTTTTTCATTGGAAAAAAGAAGGAAGAGAGGGGACCTAATTGAGGTGTGCAAGATAATGAGAGGCATAGATAGAGTTGATAGCCAGAGACTCTTTCCCAGGGCAGAAATTAACACGAGGGGTCATAGTTTTAAGCTGTTTGGTGGAAAGTATAGAGGAGATGTCAGAGGCGGGTTCTATATGCAGAGAGTTGTGAGAGCGTGGAATGCATTGCCAGCAGCAGTTGTGGAAGCGAGGTCATTGGGGATATTTAAGAGACTGCTGGACCTGCATATGGTCACAGAAATTTGAGGGTTTGTACATTAGGTTTACCTTACATGAGGATCAATGGTCGGCACAACATCGTGGGCTGAAGGGCCTGTTCTGTTTGTACTGTTCTATGTTCTATGTTCTAAGACCGGGTTACACCTGTTGGAAGATAAAGTGAGAGTGATCAAAGGTGCCTTGGCTCCCACATCTGTGCGAGAGCTTTGGTCTTTCCTTGGGTTAGTAAATTATTACAGGAAATTCATATGCAATCTGGCATCCATCTTGGCACCCTTGCACCTGCGATTGAAAAAGCATCAGCCTTAGAAATGGTCGTGTAGCCAAGAGGTAACTTCTAGGTAAGTGAAAAAAGTGTCGTCATCTAAAGTGTTAGCCCACTATGAACCGAAATGAGAGGTGGTGCTGATGTGCAATACCTCCCCGTACAGTTTTGAGGTAGTGTTGGCTCACTGGTACCAACAATGAGCACTGTTGGAACACCCAATATCGTATGCTTCCCGGACTTTGGCTGATGTCGAACCTAAATACGCCTAGATAGAGAAGGAAGGTTTGGCGGTCATCTTTGGTGTGAGAAAGTTCCATCAATACCTTTACAGACATGATTTTGTCACAGCAACAGGCCACAAACCCCTGCTCGGGCTACTGAAAGAAGACAAGGCGGTGCCACCCGTAACTTGTGTTCAAATTTACTGGTGGGCCCTTATTCTAAGCGCATACAATCACAAGTTGGAATACCACCCAGGAAGCAGCGAATGCCTTGAGCCGCTTCCCACAGGCAGATACACCACCAGTGGTGCTGCCTCTAGAAAAGTCTGTTCTGGTTTTAAACTTTCTAGACACTTTCCAGTCACCGCTGACAATATCTGACTGTGGACACAAAAAGACCCGGTCCTAGTGAAACTAAAACAGCTGGTGGTGATGGGGGAGACCAAAGGGCCATCACAACTGGAATTGAAACCTCTCTGGACCCGACGAGACCACACCACAGTAGAGGACGGCATATTATTATGGGGAGCAAGAGTGATTGTCTCAAGTAAAGGTTGCCACCAGATACAGGCTGAACTCCACCAGGATCACCCAGGGGTTTCCAAAATGAAGATGTTGGCAAGAAGCTATGTCTGGTGACCAGGATTGGATGCTGACATCGCTGCATTAGTGAAGCAGTGTCCAGAGTGCCATCAAGAACAAAAAGTGCCACCAGCAGCTCCCTACATTCGTGGGAATGGCCAGGTAAACCCTGGACTTGGTTATGCATTGACTATGTTGGTCTTTTCATTGTCTCTATATTTGTAGTCATTGTGGATGACCACTCAAAGTGGCTGGACATGCATAAAGTTCATTCAGCAACCAAAGGGACGACGATTGAAAAGCTATGAGTATCTTTTGTAAAACGTGGACTCTCGGCCGTGTTGATCACAGACAATGGGCCGTCATTTACCAGCAGGGGATTTGAGTATTTCCTAAAGTCGAATAACAGAACAGCTCCAAACCATCCATCGTCTAATGGTCTGGTGGAAAGAGCAGTCCAAACTTTCAAGGCAGGCTTAAAGAAACAGCCTACAGCTTCATTCAGTACCAAACTGTCCCAGTTCCTGTATGATTAGAGGACCACTCCTCATGCAACAATAGGGATAGCTTCAGCAGAGTTGCTGATGGGGAGAACTCTCTGCACCAAAATCTACACTCACTTGTGGTGGGAGCTTATTGTGAAGGACTCATCTTCAGCATTGCAAAGTGGATGAAGGTCAGGTCAACTTTTTCGGCCCAGTGTATTCAAATAATGGGATTCATTGAGACCCAGGAAAGGTTGAAGATGTATAACTCATGCCTACTTCTTAAGACAAAGAAGACTTGCAGACATGTTCGGATATCTTAACTTACAAGTAGAAGACATGCCAAATATTTTCAACAAAACATCACCATCAAGGGTGTTCTTAAAGAAAGACAAGCCACAAGTATGGCGGGTGGATCATCAATACATGAGCAATCAACAAGCTTTGTCAACAGAAACATACGTCCGAGTAGTATGGCCCATGGAAGAAAACAATGCTAGAAGTAAATGCATCTCAGAAAGGGGTAGGAACATGCATTATGCAAGATGACACAGCAGTCTCATTTGGATCTAAAAGTCTACAATCCAATGAGAGTGTGGAACACTTGCTATACTATTTGATATCACAAGACTTTGTACATACCTGTTCAGGGAGCAATTCATTGCGGAAACCAATTATAATCCATTGGAAATGCTTTGACACAAACTACTGACAAGTACACCACTTAGACTTCTAATGAAAACATTGACGTCTGACTTCGACATCTCCTACAAGCCTGACACCTGAGCGTTTACCTCAGGCATGCTGAGCAGATTACCAAATCCGAATAGGAATGCAGGAATTGCACCAGCTTTACAAATAGTGGTACGGACAACAAGGTGAAAGATGTGTTTAAAGTAGCCTGACGAATTTTGGTGTGCACAACTGCAACTAACGTCAGGAAGAAACAGTGAATGACCCAGGGCTGAAGATGCTTTGCAAAGTTATCAGGGAAGGATGGCTAAACACAATACAAGAGGTTCCAGGCACTCAGGTGATGTTGGCCTTACAGAGATGAACTAGGAATTTCAAGAAATGTAAATTTTAAAGAGAAATGGGTGGTTGTACTTGAAGGCTCTTTGCCAGGACGTGTTGTCACAGCTATACCTGGGATATATGGGCATGGAGTGAATATAGAAGCTGCTGCAGGAAACTACAGACTGACCAGGGATCAACAATGACATGGAGAAATCAGTGAGAATGGGGGAGGCGTATCAGAGTCACTAACCACAGCAGCGCAAAGACCCTCTACACCCTCACAAATGTCTCCGTCTCTTAGTCCAAAATCACAACAGATTTATTCGACATATACGGTGATGGTTTTCTCCTAGTCACCAACTACTTTTCCAAATTTGTAATTGTCACCCAGTTAAGGACACTTACTGCGTGTCCAGGGCAGCAGTCTATTTGGTACACCTGGATATCAAACCTGACAATGGGACAGAGTATATAGGCAGACCTTTCAGGAATATGTGTTTCAAAAGGGGGGAAAAAAAAACACATAACAGCCTTGCCACATTATTCCCAGATCCATTGGTCTTGCCAAGTGAATGCAGATGGTATTAAATGCATGACAATGAAACAAGATTTTCATAGTATAATGTTCCAACTAAGGACTACACCTCTGAATATGTTACCAGATAATGTGGTTTGGAAGGAAAGTTAGGGCAACCTTGCTGAGCCATCACCTTTCCTGGTTCTCAGAAATACAGGAAAAGCTTCTGCAAAAACAAGGGAAAATGAACTTGGGACATGACCGACAATGAGGTACAGAGCTGTCTAATCTGTGTGTAGGACAGAAGGTCAGAGTCATACTTCCTACCCAAGGAGCTTGGTTACCCACAGAGATAGCCAAAGTGTGAAGTAAGCCTTGATTCGACAAAGCCACAGCATCTAACTGGGTGACATTGAGGAGAAACAGAAACCAGTTCAGGGAAAGGTACAGTCCTCTAACTGTGCACACAGTACACACAAGAATATGCTTCAATAATGAAGGTGTGGAAGACCATCATGACAACAGTGAACACTCTAACAATGTGCAAGGGCCCAACCCAAGTACAAGTTGAGAACAATCAAGTGTGAAGTCACGGTCACCAGAAGGTTATACCATCCCAAGATATGGAAGAATCGTCACATTGCCTATACGTTATACAGACTCTTAAACTCCTATGTTGTGTAACTGCATCAAGAGCTGAGTATGCTGATAAGCCGAGGACCAGGATGACACATGAAGAACATGCTGGACTGTATACATAAGTGACTTTACAGCAGCAAGTTATCAATTTGTTTGTGAAGTAAACCTGTTTGAGATTTTCAAGTAAACTGAACCTATGTTAGTTATCAATTCAGTATGAGTGGCAATTCTGTGTTGAGGGAAACAACACAAGAATACAAAAATCAAGACTTTTTTTGATACTCTGATACTTTAAACTATCTAACGTTGTCTCAGAATATTGGACAGTGGAATGGTCAGCTAATGATGTCTTGCTTGAGAGTGAAATAATAGTGGGGAAACACTGTGTTTTATTGTGGTATTTATTTCATCGCATGTCGTCCCAGCTGTGCTGGCCCAAGACATTGGTTTCGGAATTTGCAGTAAGAAATCTGACCTTTTAATTACAATTGATCACAATTCAGTCAAGAGCAAGCTGCCAGATACATTTGCACAATTTAAACAGTCATATATTATGCAGTGGGAAAGGGAGGGCAACTTTAAGTTCAACCAGGGAGCATTTTGATGCGTCATGTCAAATCAACAACTTGAGCTCTTTGTGCTATCTGTATGATTATTGGCAAATGAAACAAAAATGTTACCCTATTACTTAGCACTGATAGATATTCAGACAGCCACAAAATTGGCAGAGGTCTGGTACAAATGGATTCTGCACTCAAAATCCACTCGTGCCTGCCTGAAATCGTTCAGAGCCTGTGTATTTCATTTTGTGCTAAATAAAAGCACCTGTTTATCTCTGTTTAAAGTGACATCCTAATTGAATAAAGATTCGTGCACCTTGTGTCCTTCACTGTGTCTCACACCTGCACACACACACCATGGGTGGTGGGAAAAAAAAATAATAAGCACTACCGCAGTTAGGCGGTAGTGTGGGGGGTAAAATAAAAAATAAATAAATAAACAAGAGTGTCTATATTGGGTGTGGGCGTTAAAAAAAATAAAGTGACATCCTTAGGTGACTAGAGGAATAAACACTGAGTCAGGGGAAAAGCAACACATCTCAGCCAGAGCAAGTCTAAAGCTTGGACAGGTAACCCTCAACTTGCCAGGAGAGATGTGCACAGTGTCACAGCACATTAAAACATTGACTGTGGAATATTCCCAGAGCAATACAACAATGTGTTTACCAGGTTTGGGATTTTCTTTTCCTGTAGGATATCATCTTGAAGCACTTGAGAGCATAAGATCAGTCTGAAAGTCAAGTCGGAAGAGCTGGGAAAGGAGGGAGTAATCATGGCTATGAATTGTATAAAGGCCACCTCTAGGTGGCGCAAGCAGTGTACATGTGCAAAGAGAAAGCCATAAGTGATGGAGTTGTGTGCAAATGCTACAACTGTGCCCTATTCACAGAACAGGGACTTGCTGAACAGGCTTGCTGCAGTGCTGTAACTAAAGCATGTGGAGCGTGGTCTCTGACTGGAGCATGACAATCATGCTTTTTCATACATATGGGTCAGTCCTTCTTTGAAAGTGATAGCAAGCAGGAGCAGCAGGTGCAAGGACAATCAGGTGCAACAGCAACCTGCCCCCATGCTCCCCCCACCCCCCCCCCAATCTGGTATGATCTCCTGGCTGGGCAGGTTAGGACAAGGTTAGTCCCAGCCTATACCTCTGCCTTGTTCCCAATCTCCCCACCCCCAGTCTGGTGACGTCAACGGTGCATACACTGGAACGTTCTGGTCTGATGACATCAGCAGTATTTCTTGCAACCTGTCGTGGCCAGCTGATGTCATAGGCCACATCTGTGTATGCGCAGGGACCATTCTGATGTCATGGACAATCACTGCAAATCAAGAAAGTGACAGTTCCTACAGAATGGATTGGGGGAGTTTCACATTAGGTCAGGTCAGTGGGGATGAGGAGGCTTCAGTTTTAGATTATGCCAGGAGTTAGAGCAGGTTATAATCTTTGTCATCTTTCCTAGTTACCTATTCAGGTGAGTCAGCTGGAAACCTCTGAAATCTCCAACTGTAACTAAGAGCGAGGGATATTTCTAGAGGGTTTCAGATGCCAGGTAATTAGTTATGAGAAATTTAAGCTTCCCAGGCAATTCCCAGGTGGTCGAACCGAACAAATGGTCATGTACCTTCAGGATACATTGTGACAATGACTATCTTTCATTGAAGGACCTGGATTAGTGACTCTTCAATGACATCAACTTACACCAAAACTCTTTCCTCCTGCCCTTTGACTTCCTACATTCCCTCCTTTCATTTAATTCCACCCTCCACATGTAAACTGTCTCGCTAACATGTACTCCCTCATCTCTCCTCCTGAGGTCTGACTACCGAACAAGGTCACTGTCTATGCTGACAGCACAGCTGTACACTTGGTGTGTACTGTGTATTTATTGATCACTAATAAGATGCCTACCCTCCAGTGTGTCTTCTGATAGAGGACACATTACTATGGCAGACTAAGAAGGACATTTGCACATCATTGAATTTCAGTCCAAATATCCCTTTTTCCATTGAGCCTGTTGGAGAAGGGGAAGATGCACCCTGGTTCTCCAATAGGGATATGAGGTCCTGGTAGAGTGGGTGACGGAGACGAGAGGCATCCTCTTCTCAGAGGACCAGCAGAGGAGGCCTCGTCATCAGGTCCTGGCACCACTTGGTCCTGTGTGATCTTCATGGCGCAGAGGAATGAACAGGAATGCCACAAGAAGGTCAGTAACCTTCTCCACTCCACCAGGTGCCACATTCTTCTCTCTGCTACAGCACACTTGCTCGATCTTTGATACTGCCCCCTCCTCCCATCAAGGCTCATAGTCTATCACTTTCACTATTGTCTGCAATATCTGCCCTCACTCGCTCTCACCCACTCCAGCCCCCCCCCCCCCCGATACCACGAACCTACATGCCCTCTGCACTGCCCACTCACTCACTGAGGACACCTCCCCACCTGCACCAGCACTAACAGCTGTGCTGCCCACTTTCACCTCACTCAATCCCTCCCTTTCTCTCACTCCAGGAGAAGACAGCCCCCAGTTGGGCAGAGAGAGCCCTTATGGGTAGAGGGGTGCCCGACATTAGATTCCTCCGCTACAAGGAGAGAATCCTGGCCCTTGTGGGAGAAGACTGGGGCCACTCTTGAGAGGATGGACAGTGAGACGGTATGGTTGCAGCTCCATAGCAGCTATTGATAAATACTGTAGTGCATGCAGCAGAGAATACCAGTTTCGAGAGAGACAAGTTTAGGATGACGGCAGTAAGGACATCAGAGCAAGGGTGATGCTGCTGAAGAATTGGTAGGGTAAGGTGGAGGTTATGTTGGTATTGGATAAAGAGACTGGAAGGAAGAGGGAGAATGAAAAGAAGTGGAGTCATCAGATCTCAAATGGCAAGCATTTTAGTTGTGAGGAAAGATTAGATAAGCTACTTCAAGTGAAGCATCATTCTGTCCTCTGCCTCAGCACTGCTGCTAAACTGGTAAAGATATAGAAGAATTGTATGTTGGCAGGCTTTGTAACTGTACAGAATATTACAGTTGAACCTGTTCTATTAGCTCACCTACGTTTGCAATCAGAAGTCACCGGATAGTGAATAGGATGAGACTCTGTCGCTAACCTTTCTTTTTCAGTGCTGTTTTATTGAAGGCATGGAATGTGATTCCGTCTCCAGGAGACAGAGAGAAAGTGAGGACTTCAGCTGCTAGAGATCGTAGTCGAAGAGTGTAGTGCTGGAAAAGGCAGCATCTGAGGAGCAGGAGAGTCGATGTTTCTTATTCCTCGGATGCTGCCTGACCAGCTGTGCTTTTCCAGCACCATGCTCTTCCTCTCCAGGAGGCAATCATGTAGCACTTTAACTTGGCATTGTCTTGAGCAGGATTTCAATTTGGCATGCAGCAGGGTCTGTAAAGTGCTTGTATGGATCTCTTAGATTGTTGAATATTTTCGAACAATACAGCTGGAGCTTCGATGCAATGAGAAATTAGAATCATGCACCCCCCCCCCCCCCCAGCCAAATTCACTCATTTAACATTAATAAATAGTCAGTGAGGATCATGGAGTCTTCTCCTGTGTAGCACATTGCAGTTCAGTTTACAGCAATTATCCTGATCTTTCCCTCCATAGTTCCTGACTTCAGATCAATTGTGCAGTAGAATTGCAAGCTCGAGTGAAATTCAGAGCAGTATACTTGTATTAAAAACATGAAAAAAATAGTTCTCTTTGATCTCTAACTTAATTTGTTTTTTTGGAATAGAAACATTTGTGACATGAGGTGGTGATCTGATATTCTGCAACTGTCATGCTATGTTCCTTGTGTTAGCTCCAGTAACATAAATGAGACACATGCCGTGCAGTACTGAAGAATTAAATAACTCTTATTACAGCTGCTGGTATTTACATACGCTCACTGACACTTGTGTGTCTGGGCTCAAGCTACGCAATTCGGATATTCTGTGGCACACTTGCTCAGCATGTCATGCTCCAAAGGAGCTCAGTAAGATGGAGACTGAGAGCTTGAAACTATTAGGTTACACGCCATGATATGGTGATGACATCGTGAGCACTTTGACCGCACTTGAAGGGACTTGCCTCCAGAAATGTACGTCATATTGTGTACTCCTGGAGGACAGCAGAAAACTGCAGAAAACAGAGACAAGGGCCAGAAAATTATTTGGACCTGAGGTTCAGCTGAATGAAGCTCCAGGAATAGAGCACAAATTCTGTTGACAATAAGAAGAGATTTTTGTTCGTGAATGATTTGAACCATTTTGTGTTTATTTTTCCGTTTCCCATGAGTTATAGGCTTGTTCCCAAGTTGTCTTTTATAGTCAGCATTTTTCAATTAACTTCCTCTTGGGAAGTGGGCAAAGACACATTGCTTTGCTGCTGGCCTGAAAATCTAACATGAGCCTTCTCCCAAAACCACAGCACTTATTATACCAGTGGCGCTCAGTCAGGAATATGAGGGAATTGACCGAGTGATGACAAAGGAATGGTGTGTGACTTGGAGGTGAATCGATTGCCATTAAATTTGCAGCTCTCCTCCTTCTGAGGGGAGATCATGAGACCAAGAAAATGCTGTTGAAGTAACCTTGGTGAGTTGTTGAAGTGCATCCTGTAGTTAATACATACTGTAGCCACAGTGCAGCGGTATCAGAGAAGGGGATAATGTGTTTAGAGGAAGGAGGATCAATCAAGTAGGCTATGTTGTTTTCTTTTTAGCAGTAGACTTTTTTGCAGTTGCATCCATCCAGACAAAAGGTGAATATTCCATCGCAATCACTATGGCTGGGCCAGTGAAGGTATTTGGTATTGGTAAGGCCCAGGCTGTTGATGGTTGGGAATTTGGAAGTGGTGCTGTGCTTTAGGTGAACGGTGGGGTGGGGGTGGGGGGGTGGGGTGGGGGGGGGCGCGGTGGGGTTTGTTTGGAGCTTTTATTGTAGAGATGGTCATTGTGTGCCTCCACGTCCTCCAAATTGTTTTGCATCGTAAGATAAACGAGTAACATGTCTAGACCCTGAACAAATTACTCAATTGTGTTACACTGAGAGAGAGAGAGAGAATCCCCAAAGGAATGAAACATTTTGATACCAATTCTCAAAGGAAAGGGAGACAATCAAGACTGCATAAATTGCCTCGGACTTAAACTCCTACCACATAATTTCAAGTTTTGTTTCTACGCTTGTGGGACATGGGTGTCACTGCTGGACCAACATTTATTTCCTGTCCCTGCTTGTCCTAAAGAAGGTGGTTGTGAGCTGTCTTTTGAACCACTGCAGTCCACATGTTGTAGGCAGACACAATACCCTTAGGGAGAGAGCCATGGACCAGAGACTGAGAAAAATAGTGGAAATCCATGAAGGTCAGTTTGGATTCATGCTTGGAAGAAATGCCAAAGATGCCTTTTTTTTTGTTTTGCGATAAATGATGGTGAAATTCTGGGAATGCCAATAATGTATGAGGATTGTGTGCATCGCTCTAGAGAAGGCCTACGACCAGGTACCAAGGGAGGAAGCCTGGAAATGTTCTGGAATTTGAGGAGGACCTGAAAAGTATGTACAACTTTTACAAGACAAATACAATGAGTACCAGACAAGGTGAATAGCCAGTGTGTATAAGAGTGAGAGTTGCAAAGCCAAGGTTGGATTACACCAATGATTTGTACTGAGCACTTTCCTCTTCCTGATTGTCATGGATGTTATAACAGAGTAAGTGCAACAGGAAGTGCCATAGTCAATGATGTTTGCAGCTGACATTGAGCTGTGAAGTGGGGATTATGAGAATGCTGCCACCCAGGTAAATAGTGCAGTGAAGAAGGCATATGGTGTACTGGGCTTTATTGGTCGAGGAATTGAGTTCCGGAGTCCTGAGGTCATGTTGCAGTTGTATAAGACTCTGGTGCGGCCTCATCTGGAGTATTGTGTGCAGTTTTGGTCGCCATACTATAGGAAGGATGTGGAGGCATTGGAACGAGTGCAGAGGAGGTTTACCAGGATGTTGCCTGGCATGGTAGGAAGATCGTATGAGGAGAGGCTGAGGCACTTGGGGCTGTTCTCATTGGAGAAAAGAAGGTTTAGGGGTGACTTGGTAGAGGTGTACAAGATGATTAGGGGTTTAGATAGGGTTGACAGTGAGAACCTTTTTCCACATATGGAGTCAGCTGTTACTAGGGGACACAGCTTTAAATTAAGGGGTGGTAGGTATAGGACAGATGTTAGGGCTAGATTTTTTACTCAGCGGGTTGTGAGTTCATGGAATGCCCTGCCAGTAGCAGTGGTGGACTCTCCCTCTTTATGGTCATTTAAGCGGGCATTGGACAAGCATATGGAGGTTATTGGGCTAGTGTAGGTTAGGTAGGCTTCGGTTGGCGCAACATCGAGGGCCGAAGGGCCTGTACTGCGCTGTATTTTTCTATGTTCTATGTTCTATGTTCTAATGTGGTCAAGTATCCAGAGAAAAGCACTGGAAGACCAGTATGCAGATCAGTGGACCAGACACCCAGTCTAGTTTAAGCCGAGGGTAGAGGATCAGAGTAAAGGTATAGAGGTCAAGGTAAAGATTTGGAGAAAGTGAATAGTTTTATGTGCTTGGGGTCAGTGATGGCAGAAGATAGGAGGATGAAATGAAACAATGGATTAATCCAGTTTGAATAAATGGAAGAAGTGCGGTGGAGTATTGTGTCATGGAAAAATAGAAAAACATCACTAAAACTGCTGTTATGATCTCAAATGATGTTATTATTAACAAGTCAGATCCCAGAAAAAGCCTATCTTTAATAATTATAAACTACCTTCTCAAGAGCAACTACTTTACGTATCGAGATTCACCTTTTTCCTAAGCTGTCGGTGTTTCCTTTGTTCAAAAGACTATAGTCAACCTCTGACCTTCTAAACTGGAGCACAATGCACAATTATTTTCTTTGTTCACTCATAAGATTCTCACATTGTGAACAACATCCTATGACTCTCCAGAGAGTCTTACCCTAATACGGCTACAGTACTACAAGTTAAATATTAAACTCTTCCGACATACAGAAAACCCATATGCCACTGTTTCAAATTCAAAACTCCAAACTCAAAACCAATATTAAAAAAATATACAAATCATTTGCATTATATCAAACAAAAGGGAAGAATCTACAAGACAGTTGTGAGACTGGCCTTATTATACATCATGCAGAAACTTGGGCAACATCAAAAAAAGAGGAATGGTGATTGGATAATGAGATGCAGAGGCAGGAATGGATGTGTGGAGTGACAGGAAAGGAACCAACCCGTCAGAGGGTCAGTGAAAATTGTGGGAGCATTGAAGAAAGTAACCGAGAAGAGAGTGACATGGTCTAGTCATCTCTTGCAGAGAGCGAGAGAGGAAATGTGATGGGGTGAGTAATGGAGACAGAACGACCATGTAGAGGAAGATCTGAGACCAGATGGAAAGATGTGGTGGTGAGTGACTTAAACTCAGTAGACTGGAAGAGGAATGAGTGTCTTTAGGAAGAGATGGAGAAAGTTGACCAACCAATAACTCCATGTAAAATTGGAGAAAGCAAAGGAAGAAGAGAGACACGATTATAATGTGGCACTTACATGGCATAATTGTCATCAGCCCAAATCTGATTGTTGGCATGAGCTTTCTCATGAGCAGAGAAGATTGGGAATGGAGCTGAACAGTGTGGAATCATCAGTGCACAACCCCCTTCTGATCTTATAAGGGTGGGAAAATGATGGGTGAAGCAGATGAGCCTGGTTGTTCCATCCTGTGTTGGCAATGATTGGCCTTTGATGAGACTCGCACAGTATAACCCCAGCCACTGGGCAATTTTCTCAGTGTACCCTTAGACCTAATTTTTACTCAGGCTCCTAATGCTAAATCTTGTCCATTGCTGCTTTTTGTCAGGGCAGCTTGTGTCACATTACCTCTGGTATTCAGCTCTTGAACCCATATCTGGATCAAAGCGTTAACAAGGTCTGGAACTTGGACATACACAAGTGCTTTATTACATTGGGGTAAAAACAATGACTGCAGATGCTGGAAACCAGATTCTGGATTAGTGGTGCTGGAAGAGCACAGCAGTTCAGGCAGCATCCAAGGAGCTTCGAAATCGACGTTTCGGGCAGACTGGAATAGTGTGACAAGGAAATTGTCTCATTTTGTTAAGCATTACAGGTAGGATGCTTTCTGAGACTATTGTCTTCACTCTGTTTGTGCACTCAGCCAATTCTTTAAGTCACAATGAGAAACCGAACTGACGAGGGCACTGGCATCTGCAGGGCTTGAAGAGGAGGTCAAAAAGGGATTCACTGCTTGCACATTTGGTTTGGGGTTGCTTGCAAATAATTTAGCCTTACCAGTTGAACTTTCATACTGGATTTCACGACAGTTGAGATTATCCTGGGGCCATATCTTTCCATCATTTGGTGATAGTGTTCGAGATGAGACAGGGCTACAGAGATTTCAGTTCTAATGGTTGCATGCTCCTGCTTCTAGTATGAGCAGGCACTGCTGGGTTTTACTTCTAATGTCATCAGCAGCAGCAATCAATCCTGAACTAGTATCATTGAGCACCTAGGAACCTCTGTATCACTTGACATGGGTTCTGTGGGTCCTTGCAAGGTTGATGAACCCAGTCCTTCAGCCAGATCACTGAACACAAATTTGCACGGTGTTTTTAGTAGATAGAATTGATCCTCGGCGATGAGATTACTGGCATTCCATTCTGCATGTTCTTTTCCATATCTCCCCTTGCAGGCAGGTGTTTTAATGAATTGTGTCTCTCCTGACAGGAGCTTCCTCTAAGTTGGTTTGTTCTGAGCAAGGCTCTCCCAGGCTTTGACATCGATGTTGTAGTTCTCAGGGAAGCTTATGTGGACGTTCTCTCACTTACTATCACCCACCCCAAGCCCCTGACATCGCCAACCCTGCATGCCCTCAGCGCTGCTCAGTCACTCACTGAACACGCTAGTACCAACAATAGCATCTGTGCCACCCACTTCCATCTCCAGAAATCCCTGCACCTCCCTCAATATGGGAGGAAAGAATTCCCCAGTAGGACAGAAAGTCTGAAGACAGGCAGTGGGCTGCCTGACATTCCGCTCCTTACCATTTATGAGGAGAGGGTCCTGACTCTGAAGGTTCCAAGTGGCTTACTGATCCTGTCCAAGCTCCTGGACTGGGTATAGAGACTGGTATCTCTGGCTGAGGGAGAGGGCAGCAGCAAAGTGAGCCTGGTATCTCTGACTGAGGGACAGGGCAGCAGCACAGTGAGCCTGGTATCTCTGACTGAGGGACAGGGCAGCAGCACAGTGAGCCTGGTATCTCTAACTGAGGGACAGGGCAGCAGCACAGTGAGCCTGGTATCTCTGACTGAGGGATAAGGCAACAGCACAGTGAGCCTGGTATCTCTGACTGAGGGACAAGGCAGCAGCACAGTGAGCCTGGTGTCTCTGACTGAGGGACAGGGCAGCAGCACAGTGAGCCTGGCATCTCTGACTGAGGGACAAGGCAGCAGCACAGTGAGCCTGGTATCTCTGACTGAGGGACAAGGCAGCAGAACAGTGAGTCTGGTATCTCTGACTGAGGGACAAGGCAGCAGCACAGTGAGCCTGGTATCTCTGACTGAGGGACAAGGCAGCAGCACAGTGAGCCTGGTGTCTCTGACTGAGGGACAGGGCAGCAGCACAGTGAGCCTGGCATCTCTGACTGAGGGACAAGGCAGCAGCACAGTGAGCCTGGTATCTCTGACTGAGGGACAAGGCAGCAGAACAGTGAGTCTGGTATCTCTGACTGAGGGACAGGGCAGCAGCACAGTGAGCCTGGTATCTCTGACTGAGGGACAGGGCAGCAGCACAGTGACCCTGGTATCTCTGACTGAGGGACAGGGCAGCAGCACAGTGAGCCTGGTATCTCTGACTGAGGGACAGGGCAGCAGCACAGTGAGCCTGGTATCTCTGACTGATGGACAGGGCAGCAGCACAGTGAGCCTGGTATCTCTGACTGAGTGACAAGGCAGCAGCACAGTGAGGCTGGTATCTCTGACTGAGGGACAGGACATAAGCACAGTGAGGCTGGTATCTCTGACTGAGGGACAGGGCAGCAGCACAGTGAGCCTGGAATCTCTGACTGATGGACAGTGCAGCAGCACAGTGAGCCTGGTATCTCTGACTGAGGGACAGGGCAGCAGCACAGTGAGCCTGGTATCTCTGACTGTGGGGCAAGGCAGCAGCACAGTGAGTCTGGTATCTCTGACTGAGGGGCAAGGCAGCAGCACAGTGAGCCTGGTATCTCTGACTGAGGGACAAGGCAGCAGCAAGTGAGTCTGGTACCTCTGACTGAGGGACAGGGCAGCAGCACAGTGAGCCTGGTATCTCTGACTGAGGGACAGGGCAGCAGCACAGTGAGCCTGGTATCTCTGACTGAGGGACAGGGCAGCAGCACAGTGAGCATGGTATCTCTGACTGAGGGACAAGGCAGCAGCACAGTGAGTCTGGTATCACTGACTGAAGGACAGGGCAGCAGCACAGTGAGCATGGTATCTCTGACTGAGGGACAGGGCAGCAGCACAGTGAGCCTGGTGTCTCTGACTGAGGGACAGGGCAGCAGCACAGTGAGTCTGGTATCTCTGACTGAGTGACAAGGCAGCAGCACAGTGAGCCTGGTATCTCTGACTGAGGGACAAGACAGCAGCAAGTGAGTCTGGTACCTCTGACTGAGGGACAGGGCAGCAGCACAGTGAGCCTGGTATCTCTGACTGACGGACAAGGCAGCAGCAGAGTGAGCCTGGTATCTCTGACTGAGGGACAAGTCAGCAGCACAGTGAGGCTGGTATCTCTGACTGAGGGACAGGGCAGCAGCACAGTGAGTCTGGTATCTCTGACTGAGGTACAGGGAAGCAGCACAGTGAGCCTGGTATCTCTGATTGAGGGACAAGGCAGCAGCACAGTGAGTCTGGTATCACTGACAGAGGGACAGCGCAGCAGCACTGTGAGCCTGGTATCTCTGAATGAGGGACAGGGCAGCAGCACAGTGAGTCTGGTATCTCTGAATGAGGGACAGGGCAGCAGCACAGTGAGTCTGGTATCTCTGAATGAGGGACAGGGCAGCAGCACAGTGAGCCTGGTATCTCTGGCTTAGGGACAGGGCAGCAGCACAGTGAGCCTGGTATCTCTGGCTTAGGGACAGGGCAGCAGCACAGTGTGCCTGGTATCTCTGACTGAGGGACAAGGCAGCAGCACAGTGAGCCTGGTATCTCTGACTGAGGGACAGGCCAGCAGCACAGTGAGCCTGGTATCTCTGACTGAGTGATTGGGCAGAAACACAGTGAGCATGGTATCTCTAACTGAGGGACAAGGCAGCAGCACAGTGATCCCGGTATCTCTGACTGAGGCACAGGACAGTCGCACAGTGAGCCTGGTATCTCTGACTGAGGGACAGGGCAGCAGCACAGTGAGCCTGGTATCTCTGATTGAGGGACAAGGCAGTAGCACAGTGAGCCCGGTACCTCTGACTGAGGGACAGGACAGCAGCACAGTGAGCCTGGTATCTCTGACTGAGAGACAATGCAGCAGCACAGTCAGCCTGGTATCTCTGACTGAGGGACAGGGCAGCAGCACAGTGAGCCTGGTATCTCTGATTGAGGGACAAGGCAGCAGCACAGTGAGCCTGGTATCTCTGGCTGAGGGACAAGGCAGCAGCACAGTGAGCCTGGTATCTCTTACTGAGGGACAAGGCAGCAGCACAGTGAGCCTGGTATCTCTGACTGAGGGACAAGGCAGCAGCACAGTGAGCCTGGTATCTCTGACTGAGGGACAATGCAGCAGCACAGTGAGCCTGGTATCTCTGACTGAGGGACAGGGCAGCAGCACAGTGAGCCTGGTATCTCTGACTGAGGGACAGGACAGCAGCACAGTGAGCCTGGTATCTCTGATTGAGGGACAAGGCAGCAGCACAGCGAGCCTGGTATCTCTGACTGAGGGACAAGGCAGCAGCACAGTGAGCCTGGTATCTCTTACTGAGGGACAAGGCAGCAGCACAGTGATCCTGGTATCTCTGATTGAGGGACAAGGCAGCAGCACAGTGAGCCTGGTATCTCTGACTGAGGGACAGGACAGCAGCACAGTGAGCCTGGTATCTCTTACTGAGGGACAAGGCAGCAGCACAGTGATCCTGGTATCTCTGACTGAGGGACAGGACAGCAGCACAGTGAGCCTGGTATCTCTGATTGAGGGACAAGGCAGCAGCACAGTGAGCCTGGTATCTCTGACTGAGGGACAAGGCAGCAGCACAGTGAGCCTGGTATCTCTTACTGAGGGACAAGGCAGCAGCACAGTGAGCCTGGTATCTCTTACTGAGGGACAAGGCAGCAGCACAGTGATCCTGGTATCTCTGATTGAGGGACAAGGCAGCAGCACAGTGAGCCTGGTATCTCTGATTGAGGGACAAGGCAGCAGCACAGTGAGTCTGGTATCACTGACAGAGGGACAGCGCAGCAGCACTGTGAGCCTGGTATCTCTGAATGAGGGACAGGGCAGCAGCACAGTGAGTCTGGTATCTCTGAATGAGGGACAGGGCAGCAGCACAGTGAGCCTGGTATCTCTGGCTTAGGGACAGGGCAGCAGCACAGTGAGCCTGGTATCTCTGGCTTAGGGACAGGGCAGCAGCACAGTGTGCCTGGTATCTCTGACTGAGGGACAAGGCAGCAGCACAGTGAGCCTGGTATCTCTGACTGAGGGACAGGCCAGCAGCACAGTGAGCCTGGTATCTCTGACTGAGTGATTGGGCAGAAACACAGTGAGCATGGTATCTCTAACTGAGGGACAAGGCAGCAGCACAGTGATCCCGGTATCTCTGACTGAGGCACAGGACAGTCGCACAGTGAGCCTGGTATCTCTGACTGAGGGACAGGGCAGCAGCACAGTGAACCTGGTATCTCTGATTGAGGGACAAGGCAGTAGCACAGTGAGCCCGGTACCTCTGACTGAGGGACAGGACAGCAGCACAGTGAGCCTGGTATCTCTGACTGAGAGACAATGCAGCAGCACAGTCAGCCTGGTATCTCTGACTGAGGGACAGGGCAGCAGCACAGTGAGCCTGGTATCTCTGATTGAGGGACAAGGCAGCAGCACAGTGAGCCTGGTATCTCTGGCTGAGGGACAAGGCAGCAGCACAGTGAGCCTGGTATCTCTTACTGAGGGACAAGGCAGCAGCACAGTGAGCCTGGTATCTCTGACTGAGGGACAAGGCAGCAGCACAGTGAGCCTGGTATCTCTGACTGAGGGACAATGCAGCAGCACAGTGAGCCTGGTATCTCTGACTGAGGGACAGGGCAGCAGCACAGTGAGCCTGGTATCTCTGACTGAGGGACAGGACAGCAGCACAGTGAGCCTGGTATCTCTGATTGAGGGACAAGGCAGCAGCACAGCGAGCCTGGTATCTCTGACTGAGGGACAAGGCAGCAGCACAGTGAGCCTGGTATCTCTTACTGAGGGACAAGGCAGCAGCACAGTGATCCTGGTATCTCTGATTGAGGGACAAGGCAGCAGCACAGTGAGCCTGGTATCTCTGACTGAGGGACAGGACAGCAGCACAGTGAGCCTGGTATCTCTTACTGAGGGACAAGGCAGCAGCACAGTGATCCTGGTATCTCTGACTGAGGGACAGGACAGCAGCACAGTGAGCCTGGTATCTCTGATTGAGGGACAAGGCAGCAGCACAGTGAGCCTGGTATCTCTGACTGAGGGACAAGGCAGCAGCACAGTGAGCCTGGTATCTCTTACTGAGGGACAAGGCAGCAGCACAGTGAGCCTGGTATCTCTTACTGAGGGACAAGGCAGCAGCACAGTGATCCTGGTATCTCTGATTGAGGGACAAGGCAGCAGCACAGTGAGCCTGGTATCTCTGATTGAGGGACAAGGCAGCAGCACAGTGAGCCTGGTATCTCTGATTGAGGGACAAGGCAGCAGCACAGTGAGCCTGGTAACTCTGACTGAGGGACAAGGCAGCAGCACAGTGAGCCTGGTATCTCTGATTGAGGGACAAGGCAGCAGCACAGTGAGCCTGGTATCTCTGACTGAGGGACAGGACAGCAGCACAGTGAGCCTGGTATCTCTGGCTGAGGGACAAGGCAGCATCACAGTGAGCCTGGTATCTCTTACTGAGGGACAAGGCGGCAGCACAGTGAGGCTGGTATCTCTGACTGAGTGACAGGGCAGCAGCAAAGTGAGCCTGGTGTCTCTGACTGAGGGACAAGGCAGCAGCACAGTGAGCCTGGTATCTCTGACTGAGGGACAAGGCAGCAGCACAGTGAGCCTGGTATCTCTGACTGAGGGACAAGGCAGCAGCACAGAGAGCCTGGTATCTCTGATTGAGGGACAAGGCAGCAGCACAGTGAGCCTGGTATCTCTGACAGAGGGACAGGGCAGCAGCGCAGTGAGCCTGGTATCTCTGACTGAGGGACAGGGCAGCAGCACAGTGAGCCTGGTATCTCTGACTGAGGGACAGGACAGCAGCACAGTGGGCCTGGTATCTCTGACTGAGGGACAGGGAAGCAGCACAGTGAGCCTGGTATCTCTGACTGAGGGACAGGGCAGCAGCACAGTGAGCCTGGTATCTGTGACTGGGGGACAATGCAGCAGCACAGTGAGCCTGGTATCTCTGACTGAGGGACAGGGCAGCAGCACAGTGAGTCTGGTATCTCTGACTGAGGTACAGGGAAGCAGCATAGTGAGCCTGGTATCTCTGACTGAGGTACAGGGCAGCAGCACAGTGAGCCTGGTATCTCTGACTGAGGGACAATGCAGCAGCACAGTGAGCCCGGTATCTCTGACTGTGGGACAGGGCAGGAGCACAGTGAGCCTGGTATCTCAAACTGAGGGACAAGGCAGCAGCACAGTGAGCCTGGTATCTCTGACTGAGGGACAAGGCAGCAGCACAGTGAGCCTGGTATCTCTGGCTGAGGGACAGGGCAGCAGCACAGTGAGCCTGGTATCTCTGGCTGAGGGACAATGCAGCAGCACAGTGAGCCTGGTATCTCTGACTGAGGGACAGGGCAGCAGCACAGTGAGTCTGGTATCTCTGACTGAGGTACAGGGAAGCAGCATAGTGAGCCTGGTATCTCTGACTGAGGTACAGGGCAGCAGCACAGTGAGCCTGGTATCTCTGACTGAGGGACAATGCAGCAGCACAGTGAGCCCGGTATCTCTGACTGTGGGACAGGGCAGGAGCACAGTGAGCCTGGTATCTCAAACTGAGGGACAAGGCAGCAGCACAGTGAGCCTGGTATCTCTGGCTGAGGGACAGGGCAGCAGCACAGTGAGCCTGGTATCTCTGACTGAGGAATAAGGCAGCAGCACAGTGAGCCTGGTATCTCTGACTGAGGGATAAGGCAGCAGCACAGTGAGCCTGGTGTCTCTGACTGAGGGACAGGGCCGCAGCACAGTGAGCCTGGTATCTCTGACTGAAGGACAGGACAGCAGCACAGTGAGACTGGTATCTCTGACTGAGGAATAAGGCAGCAGCACAGTGAGCCTGGTATCTCTGACTGAGTGATAGGGCAGAAACACAGTGAGCATGGTATCTCTAACTGAGGGACAAGGCAGCAGCACAGTGATCCCGGTATCTCTGACTGAGGCACAGGGCAGTCGCACAGTGAGCCTGGTATCTCTGACTGAGGGACAGGGCAGCAGCACAGTGAGCCCGGTACCTCTGAATGAGGGACAGGACAGCAGCACAGTGAGCCTGGTATCTCTGACTGAGGGACAATGCAGCAGCACAGTCAGCCTGGTATCTCTGACTGAGGGACAGGGCAGCAGCACAGTGAGCCCGGTATCTCTGACTGTGGGACAGGGCAGGAGCACAGTGAGACTGGTATCTCTGACTGAGGGTCAGCGCAGCAGCACAGTGAGCCTGGTATCTCTGACTGAGGGACTAGGCAGCAGCACAGTGAGCGTGGTATCTCTGACTGAGGGACAGGGCAGAAACACAGTGAGCCTGCTATCTCTAACTGAGGTACAAGGCAGCAGCATAGAGAGCCTGGTATCTCTAACTGAGGGACAAGGCAGCAGCACAGTGAGCCTGGTATCTCTTACTGAGGGACAAGGCAGCAGCACAGTGAGCCTGGTATCTCTGACTGAGGGACAGGGCAGTAGCACAGTGAGCCTGGTATCGCAGCACAGTGAGCCTGGTATCTCTGACTGAGGGACAGGGCAGCAGCACAGTGAGCCTGGTATCTCTGACTGAGGGACAGAGCAGCAGCAAATGAGCCTGGTGTCTCTGACTGAGGGACAGGGCAGCAGCACAGTTAGCCTGGTATCTCTGACTGAGGGACAGGGCATCAGCACAGTGAGCCTGGTATCTCTGACTGAGGGACAGGGAAGCAGCACAGTGAGCCTGGTATCTCTGACTGAGGGACAAGTCAGCAGCACAGTGAGCCTGGTATCTCTGACTGAGGGACAAGGCAGCAGCACAGTGAGCCTGGTATCTCTGATTGAGGGACAGGGCAGCAGCACAGTGAGCCTGGTATCTCTGACTGAGGGACAGGGCAGCATCACAGAGAGCCTGGTATCTCTGACTGATGGACAGTGCAGCACCACAGTGAGCCTGGTATCTCAGACTGAGGGACATGGCAGCAGCACAGTGAGCCTGGTATCTCTGACTGAGGGACAATGTAGCAGCACAGTGAGCCTGGTATCTCTGACTGAGGGACAGGACAGCAGCACAGTGAGCCTGGTATCTCTGACTGAGGGACAATGCAGCAGCACAGTGAGCCTGGTATCTCTGACTGAGGGACAGGACAGCAGCACAGTGAGCCTGGTAACTCTGACTGAGGGACAGGGCAGCAGCACAGTGAGCCTGGTATCTCTGACTGAGGGACAGGACAGCAGCACAGTGAGCCTGGTATCTCTGGCTGAGGGACAGGGCAGCAGCACAGTGAGCCTGGTATCTCTGACTGAGGGACAGGACAGCAGCACAGTGAGCCTGGTAACTCTGACTGAGGGACAGGGCAGCAGCACAGTGAGCCTGGTATCTCTGACTGAGGGACAGGGCAGCAGCACAGTGAGCCTGGTATCTCTGACTGAGGGACAGGGCAGCAGCACAGTGAGCCTGGTATCTCTGACTGAGGGACAGGACAGCAGCACAGTGAGCCTGGTATCTCTGACTGAGGGATAGGGCAGCAGCACAGTGAGCCTGGTATCTCTGACTGAGGGACAAGGCAGCAGCACAGTGAGCCTGGTATCTCTGACTGAGGGATAGGGCAGAAACACAGTGAGCATGGTATCTCTAACTGAGGGACAAGGCAGCAGCACAGTGATCCCGGTATCTCTGATTGAGGGACAGGGCAGTCGCACAGTGAGCCTGGTATCTCTGACTGAGGTACAGGGAAGCAGCACAGTGAGCCTGGTATCTCTGACTGAGGTACAGGGCAGCAGCACAGTGAGCCTGGTATCTCTGACTGAGGGACAAGGCAGCAGCACAGTGAGCCTGGTATCTCTGACTGTGGGACAGGGCAGCAGCACAGTGAGCCTGGTATCTCTGACTGAGGGACAGGGCAGCAGCACAGTGAGCCTGGTATCTCTGACTGAGGGACAGGGCATCAGCACAGTGAGCCTGGTATCTCTGACTGAGGGACAGGGAAGCAGCACAGTGAGCCTGGTATCTCTGACTGAGGGACAAGTCAGTAGCACAGTGAGCCTGGTATCTCTGACTGAGGGACAAGGCAGCAGCACAGTGAGCCTGGTATCTCTGATTGAGGGACAGGGCAGCAGCACAGTGAGCCTGGTATCTCTGACTGAGGTACAGGGAAGCAGCACAGTGAGCCTGGTATCTCTGACTGAGGTACAGGGCAGCAGCACAGTGAGCCTGGTATCTCTGACTGAGGGACAAGGCAGCAGCACAGTGAGCCTGGTATCTCTGACTGTGGGACAGGGCAGCAGCACAGTGAGCCTGGTATCTCTGACTGAGGGACAGGGCAGCAGCACAGTGAGCCTGGTATCTCTGACTGAGGGACAGGGCATCAGCACAGTGAGCCTGGTATCTCTGACTGAGGGACAGGGAAGCAGCACAGTGAGCCTGGTATCTCTGACTGAGGGACAAGTCAGTAGCACAGTGAGCCTGGTATCTCTGACTGAGGGACAAGGCAGCAGCACAGTGAGCCTGGTATCTCTGATTGAGGGACAGGGCAGCAGCACAGTGAGCCTGGTATCTCTGACTGAGTTACAGGGCAGCATCACAGTGAGCCTGGTATCTCTGACTGAGGGACAATGCAGCAGCACAGTGAGCCTGGTATCTCAGACTGAGGGACAAGTCAGCAGCACAGTGAGCCTGGTATCTCTGACTGAGGGACAATGCAGCAGCACAGTGAGCCTGGTATCTCTGACTGAGAGACAGGACAGCAGCACAGTGAGCCTGGTATCTCTGACTGAGGGACAATTCAGCAGCACAGTGAGCCTGGTATCTCTGATTGAGGGACAGGGCAGCAGCACAGTGAGCCTGGTATCTCTGACTGAGGGTCAGCGCAGCAGCACAGTGAGCCTGGTATCTCTGACTGAGGGACAGGGCAGCAGCACAGTGAGCCTGGTATCTCTGATTGAGGGACAAGGCAGCAGCACAGTGAGCCTGGTATCTCTGACTGAGGGACAGGGCAGCTGCACAGTGAGCCTGGTATCTCTGACTGAGGGACAGGGCAGCAGCACAGTGAGTCTGGTATCTCTGACTGAGGGACAGGGCAGCAGCACAGTGAGTCTGGTATCTCTGACTGAGGTACAAGGAAGCATCACAATGAGACTGGTATCTCTGACTGAGGGACAGGGCAGCAGCACAGTGAGACTGGTATCTCTGACTGAGGGGCAAGGCAGCAGCACAGTGAGTCTGGTATCTCTGACTGAGGGACAAGGCAGCAGCAAGTGTGTCTGGTCCCTCTGACTGAGGGACAGGGCAGCAGCACAGTGAGCCTGGTTTCTCTGACTGAGGGACAATGCAGCAGCACAGTGACCCTGGTATCTCTGACTGAGGTACAGGGAAGCAGCACAGTGAGCCTGGTATCTCTGACTGAGGGACAAGGCAGCAGCGCAGTGAGTCTGGTATCTCTGACTGAGGGACAGGGCAGCAGCACAGTGAGCCTGGTATCTCTGACTGAGGGACAGGGCATCAGCACAGTGAGCCTGGTATCTCTGACTGAGGGACAGGGAAGCAGCACAATGAGCCTGGTATCTCTGACTGAGGGACAGGGCAGCAGCACAGTGAGCCTGGTATCTCTGACTGAGGTACAGGGAAGCAGCACAGTGAGGCTGGTATCTCTGACTGAGGGACAGGGCAACAGCACAGTGAGCCTGGTATCTCTGACTGAGGGACAGGGCAGCAGCACAGTGAGCCCGGTATCTCAGACTGTGGGACAGGGCAGGAGCACAGTGAGACTGGTATCTCTGACTGAGGGTCAGCGCAGCAGCACAGTGAGCCTGGTATCTCTGACTGAGGGACTAGGCAGCAGCACAGTGAGCGTGGTATCTCTGACTGAGGGACAGGGCAGAAACACAGTGAGCCTGCTATCTCTAACTGAGGTACAAGGCAGCAGCATAGAGAGCCTGGTATCTCTAACTGAGGGACAAGGCAGCAGCACAGTGAGCCTGGTATCTCTTACTGAGGGACAAGGCAGCAGCACAGTGAGCCTGGTATCTCTGACTGAGGGACAGGGCAGTAGCACAGTGAGCCTGGTATCGCAGCACAGTGAGCCTGGTATCTCTGACTGAGGGACAGGGCAGCAGCACAGTGAGCCTGGTATCTCTGACTGAGGGACAGAGCAGCAGCAAATGAGCCTGGTGTCTCTGACTGAGGGACAGGGCAGCAGCACAGTTAGCCTGGTATCTCTGACTGAGGGACAGGGCATCAGCACAGTGAGCCTGGTATCTCTGACTGAGGGACAGGGAAGCAGCACAGTGAGCCTGGTATCTCTGACTGAGGGACAAGTCAGCAGCACAGTGAGCCTGGTATCTCTGACTGAGGGACAAGGCAGCAGCACAGTGAGCCTGGTATCTCTGATTGAGGGACAGGGCAGCAGCACAGTGAGCCTGGTATCTCTGACTGAGGGACAGGGCAGCATCACAGAGAGCCTGGTATCTCTGACTGATGGACAGTGCAGCACCACAGTGAGCCTGGTATCTCAGACTGAGGGACATGGCAGCAGCACAGTGAGCCTGGTATCTCTGACTGAGGGACAATGTAGCAGCACAGTGAGCCTGGTATCTCTGACTGAGGGACAGGACAGCAGCACAGTGAGCCTGGTATCTCTGACTGAGGGACAATGCAGCAGCACAGTGAGCCTGGTATCTCTGACTGAGGGACAGGACAGCAGCACAGTGAGCCTGGTAACTCTGACTGAGGGACAGGGCAGCAGCACAGTGAGCCTGGTATCTCTGACTGAGGGACAGGACAGCAGCACAGTGAGCCTGGTATCTCTGACTGAGGGACAGGGCAGCAGCACAGTGAGCCTGGTATCTGTGACTGGGGGACAATGCAGCAGCACAGTGAGCCCGGTACCTCTGAATGAGGGACAGGACAGCAGCACAGTGAGCCCGGTATCTCTGACTGTGGGACAGGGCAGTAGCACAGTGAGCCTGGTATCGCAGCACAGTGAGCCTGGTATCTCTGACTGAGGGACAGGGCAGCAGCACAGTGAGCCTGGTATCTCTGACTGAGGGACAGAGCAGCAGCAAATGAGCCTGGTGTCTCTGACTGAGGGACAGGGCAGCAGCACAGTTAGCCTGGTATCTCTGACTGAGGGACAGGGCATCAGCACAGTGAGCCTGGTATCTCTGACTGAGGCACAGGGAAGCAGCACAGTGAGCCTGGTATCTCTGACTGAGGGACAAGTCAGCAGCACAGTGAGCCTGGTATCTCTGACTGAGGGACAAGGCAGCAGCACAGTGAGCCTGGTATCTCTGATTGTGGGACAGGGCAGCAGCACAGTGAGCCTGGTATCTCTGACTGAGGGACAGGGCAGAATCACAGAGAGCCTGGTATCTCTGACTGATGGACAGTGCAGCACCACAGTGAGCCTGGTATCTCAGACTGAGGGACATGGCAGCAGCACAGTGAGCCTGGTATCTCTGACTGAGGGACAATGTAGCAGCACAGTGAGCCTGGTATCTCTGACTGAGGGACAGGACAGCAGCACAGTGAGCCTGGTATCTCTGACTGAGGGACAATGCAGCAGCACAGTGAGCCTGGTATCTCTGACTGAGGGACAGGGCAGCAGCTCAGTGAGACTGGTATCTCTGACTGAGGGGCAAGGCAGCAGCACAGTGAGTCTGGTATCTCTGACTGAGGGACAAGGCAGCAGCAAGTGTGTCTGGTCCCTCTGACTGAGGGACAGGGCAGCAGCACAGTGAGCCTGGTTTCTCTGACTGAGGGACAATGCAGCAGCACAGTGAGCCTGGTATCTCTGACTGAGGTACAGGGAAGCAGCACAGTGAGCCTGGTATCTCTGACTGAGGGACAAGGCAGCAGCGCAGTGAGTCTGGTATCTCTGACTGAGGGACAGGGCAGCAGCACAGTGAGCCTGGTATCTCTGACTGAGGTACAGGGAAGCAGCACAGTGAGGCTGGTATCTCTGACTGAGGGACAGGGCAGCAGCACAGTGAGCCTGGTATCTCTGACTGAGGTACAGGGAAGCAGCACAGTGAGGCTGGTATCTCTGACTGAGGGACAGGGCAACAGCACAGTGAGCCTGGTATCTCTGACTGAGGGACAGGGCAGCAGCACAGTGAGCCCGGTATCTCTGACTGTGGGACAGGGCAGGAGCACAGTGAGACTGGTATCTCTGACTGAGGGTCAGCGCAGCAGCACAGTGAGCCTGGTATCTCTGACTGAGGGACTAGGCAGCAGCACAGTGAGCGTGGTATCTCTGACTGAGGGACAGGGCAGAAACACAGTGAGCCTGCTATCTCTAACTGAGGTACAAGGCAGCAGCATAGAGAGCCTGGTATCTCTAACTGAGGGACAAGGCAGCAGCACAGTGAGCCTGGTATCTCTTACTGAGGGACAAGGCAGCAGCACAGTGAGCCTGGTATCTCTGACTGAGGGACAGGGCAGTAGCACAGTGAGCCTGGTATCGCAGCACAGTGAGCCTGGTATCTCTGACTGAGGGACAGGGCAGCAGCACAGTGAGCCTGGTATCTCTGACTGAGGGACAGAGCAGCAGCAAATGAGCCTGGTGTCTCTGACTGAGGGACAGGGCAGCAGCACAGTTAGCCTGGTATCTCTGACTGAGGGACAGGGCATCAGCACAGTGAGCCTGGTATCTCTGACTGAGGGACAGGGAAGCAGCACAGTGAGCCTGGTATCTCTGACTGAGGGACAAGTCAGCAGCACAGTGAGCCTGGTATCTCTGACTGAGGGACAAGGCAGCAGCACAGTGAGCCTGGTATCTCTGATTGAGGGACAGGGCAGCAGCACAGTGAGCCTGGTATCTCTGACTGAGGGACAGGGCAGCATCACAGAGAGCCTGGTATCTCTGACTGATGGACAGTGCAGCACCACAGTGAGCCTGGTATCTCAGACTGAGGGACATGGCAGCAGCACAGTGAGCCTGGTATCTCTGACTGAGGGACAATGTAGCAGCACAGTGAGCCTGGTATCTCTGACTGAGGGACAGGACAGCAGCACAGTGAGCCTGGTATCTCTGACTGAGGGACAATGCAGCAGCACAGTGAGCCTGGTATCTCTGACTGAGGGACAGGACAGCAGCACAGTGAGCCTGGTAACTCTGACTGAGGGACAGGGCAGCAGCACAGTGAGCCTGGTATCTCTGACTGAGGGACAGGACAGCAGCACAGTGAGCCTGGTATCTCTGACTGAGGGACAGGGCAGCAGCACAGTGAGCCTGGTATCTCTGACTGAGGGACAGGACAGCAGCACAGTGAGCCTGGTAACTCTGACTGAGGGACAGGGCAGCAGCACAGTGAGCCTGGTATCTCTGACTGAGGGACAGGGCAGCAGCACAGTGAGCCTGGTATCTCTGACTGAGGGACAGGGCAGCAGCACAGTGAGCCTGGTATCTCTGACTGAGGGACAGGACAGCAGCACAGTGAGCCTGGTATCTCCGACTGAGGGATAGGGCAGCAGCACAGTGAGCCTGGTATCTCTGACTGAGGGACAAGGCAGCAGCACAGTGAGCCTGGTATCTCTGACTGAGGGATAGGGCAGAAACACAGTGAGCATGGTATCTCTAACTGAGGGACAAGGCAGCAGCACAGTGATCCCGGTATCTCTGATTGAGGGACAGGGCAGTCGCACAGTGAGCCTGGTATCTCTGACTGAGGTACAGGGAAGCAGCACAGTGAGCCTGGTATCTCTGACTGAGGTACAGGGCAGCAGCACAGTGAGCCTGGTATCTCTGACTGAGGGACAAGGCAGCAGCACAGTGAGCCTGGTATCTCTGACTGTGGGACAGGGCAGCAGCACAGTGAGCCTGGTATCTCTGACTGAGGGACAGGGCAGCAGCACAGTGAGCCTGGTATCTCTGACTGAGGGACAGGGCATCAGCACAGTGAGCCTGGTATCTCTGACTGAGGGACAGGGAAGCAGCACAGTGAGCCTGGTATCTCTGACTGAGGGACAAGTCAGTAGCACAGTGAGCCTGGTATCTCTGACTGAGGGACAAGGCAGCAGCACAGTGAGCCTGGTATCTCTGATTGAGGGACAGGGCAGCAGCACAGTGAGCCTGGTATCTCTGACTGAGTTACAGGGCAGCATCACAGTGAGCCTGGTATCTCTGACTGAGGGACAATGCAGCAGCACAGTGAGCCTGGTATCTCAGACTGAGGGACAAGTCAGCAGCACAGTGAGCCTGGTATCTCTGACTGAGGGACAATGCAGCAGCACAGTGAGCCTGGTATCTCTGACTGAGGGACAATGCAGCAGCACAGTGAGCCTGGTATCTCTGACTGAGGGACAGGGCAGCAGCACAGTGAGCCTGGTATCTCTGACTGAGAGACAGGACAGCAGCACAGTGAGCCTGGTATCTCTGACTGAGGGACAATTCAGCAGCACAGTGAGCCTGGTATCTCTGATTGAGGGACAGGGCAGCAGCACAGTGAGCCTGGTATCTCTGACTGAGGGTCAGCGCAGCAGCACAGTGAGCCTGGTATCTCTGACTGAGGGACAGGGCAGCAGCACAGTGAGCCTGGTATCTCTGATTGAGGGACAAGGCAGCAGCACAGTGAGCCTGGTATCTCTGACTGAGGGACAGGGCAGCTGCACAGTGAGCCTGGTATCTCTGACTGAGGGACAGGGCAGCAGCACAGTGAGTCTGGTATCTCTGACTGAGGGACAGGGCAGCAGCACAGTGAGTCTGGTATCTCTGACTGAGGTACAAGGAAGCATCACAATGAGACTGGTATCTCTGACTGAGGGACAGGGCAGCAGCACAGTGAGACTGGTATCTCTGACTGAGGGGCAAGGCAGCAGCACAGTGAGTCTGGTATCTCTGACTGAGGGACAAGGCAGCAGCAAGTGTGTCTGGTCCCTCTGACTGAGGGACAGGGCAGCAGCACAGTGAGCCTGGTTTCTCTGACTGAGGGACAATGCAGCAGCACAGTGACCCTGGTATCTCTGACTGAGGTACAGGGAAGCAGCACAGTGAGCCTGGTATCTCTGACTGAGGGACAAGGCAGCAGCGCAGTGAGTCTGGTATCTCTGACTGAGGGACAGGGCAGCAGCACAGTGAGCCTGGTATCTCTGACTGAGGGACAGGGCATCAGCACAGTGAGCCTGGTATCTCTGACTGAGGGACAGGGAAGCAGCACAATGAGCCTGGTATCTCTGACTGAGGGACAGGGCAGCAGCACAGTGAGCCTGGTATCTCTGACTGAGGTACAGGGAAGCAGCACAGTGAGGCTGGTATCTCTGACTGAGGGACAGGGCAACAGCACAGTGAGCCTGGTATCTCTGACTGAGGGACAGGGCAGCAGCACAGTGAGCCCGGTATCTCAGACTGTGGGACAGGGCAGGAGCACAGTGAGACTGGTATCTCTGACTGAGGGTCAGCGCAGCAGCACAGTGAGCCTGGTATCTCTGACTGAGGGACTAGGCAGCAGCACAGTGAGCGTGGTATCTCTGACTGAGGGACAGGGCAGAAACACAGTGAGCCTGCTATCTCTAACTGAGGTACAAGGCAGCAGCATAGAGAGCCTGGTATCTCTAACTGAGGGACAAGGCAGCAGCACAGTGAGCCTGGTATCTCTTACTGAGGGACAAGGCAGCAGCACAGTGAGCCTGGTATCTCTGACTGAGGGACAGGGCAGTAGCACAGTGAGCCTGGTATCGCAGCACAGTGAGCCTGGTATCTCTGACTGAGGGACAGGGCAGCAGCACAGTGAGCCTGGTATCTCTGACTGAGGGACAGAGCAGCAGCAAATGAGCCTGGTGTCTCTGACTGAGGGACAGGGCAGCAGCACAGTTAGCCTGGTATCTCTGACTGAGGGACAGGGCATCAGCACAGTGAGCCTGGTATCTCTGACTGAGGGACAGGGAAGCAGCACAGTGAGCCTGGTATCTCTGACTGAGGGACAAGTCAGCAGCACAGTGAGCCTGGTATCTCTGACTGAGGGACAAGGCAGCAGCACAGTGAGCCTGGTATCTCTGATTGAGGGACAGGGCAGCAGCACAGTGAGCCTGGTATCTCTGACTGAGGGACAGGGCAGCATCACAGAGAGCCTGGTATCTCTGACTGATGGACAGTGCAGCACCACAGTGAGCCTGGTATCTCAGACTGAGGGACATGGCAGCAGCACAGTGAGCCTGGTATCTCTGACTGAGGGACAATGTAGCAGCACAGTGAGCCTGGTATCTCTGACTGAGGGACAGGACAGCAGCACAGTGAGCCTGGTATCTCTGACTGAGGGACAATGCAGCAGCACAGTGAGCCTGGTATCTCTGACTGAGGGACAGGACAGCAGCACAGTGAGCCTGGTAACTCTGACTGAGGGACAGGGCAGCAGCACAGTGAGCCTGGTATCTCTGACTGAGGGACAGGACAGCAGCACAGTGAGCCTGGTATCTCTGACTGAGGGACAGGGCAGCAGCACAGTGACCCTGGTATCTCTGACTGAGGGACAGGACAGCAGCACAGTGAGCCTGGTAACTCTGACAGAGGGACAGGGCAGCAGCACAGTGAGCCTGGTATCTCTGACTGAGGGACAGGGCAGCAGCACAGTGAGCCTTCTATCTCTGACTGAGGGACAGGGCAGCAGCACAGTGAGCCTGGTATCTCTGACTGAGGGACAGGACAGCAGCACAGTGAGCCTGGTATCTCTGACTGAGGGATAGGGCAGCAGCACAGTGAGCCTGGTATCTCTGACTGAGGGACAAGGCAGCAGCACAGTGAGCCTGGTATCTCTGACTGAGGGATAGGGCAGAAACACAGTGAGCATGGTATCTCTAACTGAGGGACAAGGCAGCAGCACAGTGATCCCGGTATCTCTGATTGAGGGACAGGGCAGTCGCACAGTGAGCCTGGTATCTCTGACTGAGGTACAGGGAAGCAGCACAGTGAGCCTGGTATCTCTGACTGAGGTACAGGGCAGCAGCACAGTGAGCCTGGTATCTCTGACTGAGGGACAAGGCAGCAGCACAGTGAGCCTGGTATCTCTGACTGTGGGACAGGGCAGCAGCACAGTGAGCCTGGTATCTCTGACTGAGGGACAGGGCAGCAGCACAGTGAGCCTGGTATCTCTGACTGAGGGACAGGGCATCAGCACAGTGAGCCTGGTATCTCTGACAGAGGGACAGGGAAGCAGCACAGTGAGCCTGGTATCTCTGACTGAGGGACAATTCAGCAGCACAGTGAGCCTGGTATCTCTGACTGAGGGACAAGGAAGCAGCACAGTGAGCCTGGTATCTCTGATTGAGGGACAGGGCAGCAGCACAGTGAGCCTGGTATCTCTGACTGAGGGACAGGGCAGCAGCACAGTGAGCCTGGTATCTCTGACTGAGGGACAGGGCATCAGCACAGTGAGCCTGGTATCTCTGACAGAGGGACAGGGAAGCAGCACAGTGAGCCTGGTATCTCTGACTGAGGGACAATTCAGCAGCACAGTGAGCCTGGTATCTCTGACTGAGGGACAAGGAAGCAGCACAGTGAGCCTGGTATCTCTGATTGAGGGACAGGGCAGCAGCACAGTGAGCCTGGTATCTCTGACTGAGTTACAGGGCAGCATCACAGTGAGCCTGGTATCTCTGACTGAGGGACAAGTCAGCAGCACAGTGAGCCTGGTATCTCTGACTGAGGGACAGGGCAGCAGCACAGTGAGCCTGGTATCTCTGACTGAGGGACAGGGCAGCAGCACAGTGAGCCTGGTATCTCTGACTGAGAGACAGGACAGCTGCACAGTGAGCCTGGTATCTCTGACTGAGGGACAATTCAGCAGCACAGTGAGCCTTGTGTCTCTGACTGAGGGACAGGGCAGCAGCACAGTGAGCCTGGTATCTCTGACTGAGGGACAGGGCAGCAGCACAGTGAGCCTGGTATCTCTGACTGAGGGACAATGCAGCAGCACAGTGAGCCTGGTATCTCTGACTGAGGGACAGGGCAGCAGCACAGTGAGCCTGGTATCTCTGACTGAGGGACAGGACAGCAGCACAGTGAGCCTGGTATCTCTGACTGAGGGACAAGGCAGCAGCACAGTGAGCCTGGTATCTCTGACTGAGGGACAGGGCAGCAGCACAGTGAGCCTGGTATCTCTGACTGAGGTATAAGGAAGCAGCACAGTGAGCCTGGTATCTCTGATTGAGGAACAGGGCAGCAGCACAGTGAGCCTGGTATCTCTGACTGAGGGACAGGGCAGCAGCACAGTGAGTCTGGTATCTCTGACTGAGGTACAAGGAAGCAGCACAATGAGCCTGGTATCTGTGATTGAGGAACAGGGCAGCAGCACAGTGAGCCTGGTATCTCTGACTGAGGGACAGGGCAGCAGCACAGTGAGCCTGGTATCTCTGACTGAGGTACAGGGCAGCAGCACAGTGAGCCTGGTATCTCTGACTGAGGGACAAGGCAGCAGCACAGTGAGCCTGGTATCTCTGACTGAGGGACAGGGCAGCAGCACAGTGAGTCTGGTTTCTCTGACTGAGGGACAGGGGAGCAGCACAGTGAGTCTGGTATCTCTGACTGACGTACAAGGAAGCAGCACAGTGAGCCTGGTATCTCTGATTGAGGGACAGGGCAGCAGCACAGTGAGCCTGGTATCTCTGACTGAGGGACAATGCAGCAGCACAGTGAGCCTGGTATCTCTGACTGAGGAACAGGGCAGCAGCACAGTGAGCCTGGTATCTCTGACTGAGGGACAGGACAGCAGCACAGTGAGCCTGGTATCTCTGACTGAGGGACAGGGCATCAGCACAGTGAGCCTGGTATCTCTGACTGAGGGACAGGGCAGCAGCACAGTGAGCCTGGTATCTCTGACTGAGGGACAGGGCAGCAGCACAGTGAGCCTGGTATCTCTGACAGAGGGACAGGGCAGCAGCACAGTGAGGCTGGTATCTCTGACTGAGGGACAGGGCAACAGCACAGTGAGCCTGGTATCTCTGACTGAGGGACAGGGCAGCAGCACAGTGAGCCTGGTATCTCTGACTGAGGGACAGGGCAGCAGCACAGTGAGCCTGGTATCTCTGACTGAGGGACAGGGCAGCAGCACAGTGAGCCTGGTATCTCTGACTGAGGTACAGGGAAGCAGCACAGTGAGGCTGGTATCTCTGACTGAGGGACAGGGCAACAGCACAGTGAGCCTGGTATCTCTGACTGAGGGACAGGGCAGCAGCACAGTGAGCCCGGTATCTCTGACTGTGGGACAGGGCAGGAGCACAGTGAGCCTGGGTTCTCTGACTGAGGGACTAGGCAGCAGCACAGTGAGCGTGGTATCTCTGACTGACGGACAGGGCAGAAACACAGTGAGCCTGCTATCTCTAACTGAGGTACAAGGCAGCAGCATAGAGAGCCTGGTATCTCTAACTGAGGGACAAGCCAGCAGCACAGTGAGCCAGGTATCTCTTACTGAGGGACAAGGCAGCAGCACAGTGAGCCTGGTATCTCTGACTGAGGGACAGGGCAGTAGCACAGTGAGCCTGGTATCGCAGCACAGTGAGCCTGGTATCTCTGACTGAGGGACAGGGCAGCAGCACAGTGAGCATGGTATCTCTGACTGAGGGACAGAGCAGCAGCAAATGAGCCTGGTGTCTCTGACTGAGGGACAGGGCAGCAGCACATTTAGCCTGGTATCTCTGACTGAGGGACAGGGCATCAGCACAGTGAGCCTGGTATCTCTGACTGAGGGACAGGGAAGCTGCACAGTGAGCCTGGTATCTCTGACTGAGGGACAATTCAGCAGCACAGTGAGCCTGGTATCTCTGACTGAGGGACAAGGCAGCAGCACAGTGAGCCTGGTATCTCAGATTGAGGGACAGGGCAGCAGCACAGTGAGCCTGGTATCTCTGACTGAGGGACAGGGCAGCATCACAGAGAGCCTGGTATCTCTGACTGATGGACAGAGCAGCACTACAGTGAGCCTGGTATCTCAGACTGAGGGACAAGGCAGCAGCACAGTGAGCCTGGTATCTCTGACTGAGGGACAATGCAGCAGCACAGTGAGCCTGGTATCTCTGACTGAGGGACAGGACAGCAGCACAGTGAGCCTGGTATCTCTGACTGAGGGACAGGGCAGCAGCACAGTGAGCCTGGTAACTCTGACTGAGGGACAGGGCAGCAGCACAGTGAGCCTGGTATCTCTGACTGAGGGACAGGGCAGCAGCACAGTGAGCCTGGTATCTCTGACTGAGGGACAGGACAGCAGCACAGTGAGTCTGGTATCTCTGACTAAGGTACAAGGAAGCAGCACAGTGAGCCTGGTATCTCTGATTGAGGAACAGGGCAGCAGCACAGTGAGCCTGGTATCTCTGACTGAGGGACAGGGCAGCAGCACAGTGAGCCTGGTATCTCTGACTGAGGTACAGGGCAGCAGCACAGTGAGCCTGGTATCTCTGACTGAGGGACAAGGCAGCAGCACAGTGAGCCTGGTATCTCTGACTGTGGGACAGGGCAGCAGCACAGTGAGTCTGGTTTCTCTGACTGAGGGACAGGGGAGCAGCACAGTGAGTCTGGTATCTCTGACTGACGTACAAGGAAGCAGCACAGTGAGCCTGGTATCTCTGATTGAGGGACAGGGCAGCAGCACAGTGAGACTTGTATCTCTGACTGAGAGGCAAGGCAGCAGCACAGTGAGTCTGGTATCTCTGACTGAGGGACAAGGCAGCAGCAAGTGAGTCTGGTACCTCTGACTGAGGGACAGGGCAGCAGCACAGTGAGCCTGGTATCTCTGACTGAGGGACAATGCAGCAGCACAGTGAGCCTGGTATCTCTGACTGAGGTACAGGGAAGCAGCACAGTGAGCCTGGTATTTCTGACTGAGGGACAAGGCAGCAGCGCAGTGAGTCTGGTATCTCTGACTGAGGGACAGGGCAGCAGCACAGTGAGCCTGGTATCTCTGACTGAGGGACAGGGCATCAGCACAGTGAGCCTGGTATCTCTGAATGAGGGACAGGGAAGCAGCACAATGAGCCTGGTATCTCTGACTGAGGGACTAGTCAGCAGCACAGTGAGCCTGGTATCTCTGACTGAGGGACAAGGCAGCAGCACAGTGAGCCTGGTATCTCTGATTGAGGGACAGGGCAGCAGCACAGTGAGCCTTGTATCTCTGACTGAGGGACAGGGCAGCATGACAGTTAGCCTGGTATCTCTGACTGAGGGACAAGGGCAGCAGCACAGTGAGCCTGGTATCTCTGACTGAGGGACAGGGCAGCAGCACCGTGAGTCTGGTATCTCTGACTGAGGGACAAGGCAGCAGCACGGTGAGCCTGGTATCTCTGACTGAGGGACAATGCAGCAGCACAGTGAGCCTGGTATCTCTGACTGAGGAACAGGGCAGCAGCACAGTGAGCCTGGTATCTCTGACTGAGGGACAGGACAGCAGCACAGTGAGCCTGGTATCTCTGACTGAGGGACAGGGCATCAGCACAGTGAGCCTGGTATCTCTGACTGAGCGACAGGGCAGCAGCACAGTGAGCCTGGTATCTCTGACTGAGGTACAGGGAAGCAGCACAGTGAGGCTGGTATCTCTGACTGAGGGACAGGGCAACAGCACAGTGAGCCTGGTATCTCTGACTGAGGGACAGGGCAGCAGCACAGTGAGCCCGGTATCTCTGACTGTGGGACAGGGCAGGAGCACAGTGAGACTGGTATCTCTGACTGAGGGTCAGCGCAGCAGCACAGTGAGCCTGGTATCTCTGACTGAGGGACTAGGCAGCAGCATAGTGAGCGTGGTATCTCTGACTGAGGGACAGGGCAGAAACACAGTGAGCCTGCTATCTCTAACTGAGGTACAAGGCAGCAGCATAGAGAGCCTGGTATCTCTAACTGAGGGACAAGCCAGCAGCACAGTGAGCCAGGTATCTCTTACTGAGGGACAAGGCAGCAGCACAGTGAGCCTGGTATCTCTGACTGAGGAACAGGGCAGTAGCACAGTGAGCCTGGTATCGCAGCACAGTGAGCCTGGTATCTCTGACTGAGGGACAGGGCAGCAGCACAGTGAGCATGGTATCTCTGACTGAGGGACAGAGCAGCAGCAAATGAGCCTGGTGTCTCTGACTGAGGGACAGGGCAGCAGCACATTTAGCCTGGTATCTCTGACTGAGGGACAGGGCATCAGCACAGTGAGCCTGGTCTCTCTGACTGAGGGACAGGGAAGCTGCACAGTGAGCCTGGTATCTCTGACTGAGGGACAATTCAGCAGCACAGTGAGCCTGGTATCTCTGACTGAGGGACAAGGCAGCAGCACAGTGAGCCTGGTATCTCAGATTGAGGGATAGGGCAGCAGCACAGTGAGTCTGGTATCTCTGACTGAGGGACAGGGCAGCATCACAGAGAGCCTGGTATCTCTGACTGAGGGACAAGGCAGCAGCACAGTGAGCCTGGTATCTCTGACTGAGGGATAGGGCAGAAACACAGTGAGCCTGGTATCTCTGACTGTGGGACAGGGCAGCAGCACAGTGAGCCTGGTATCTCTGACTGAGGGACAGGGAAGCAGCACAGTGAGCCTGGTATCTCTGACTGAGGGACAAGTCAGCAGCACAGTGGGCCTGGTATCTCTGACTGAGGGATAGGGCAGAAACACAGTGAGCCTGGTATCTCTGACTGTGGGACAGGGCAGCAGCACAGTGAGCCTGGTATCTCTGACTGAGGGACAGGGAAGCAGCACAGTGAGCCTGGTATCTCTGACTGAGGGACAAGTCAGCAGCACAGTGGGCCTGGTATCTCTGACTGAGGGACAATGCAGCAGCACAGTGAGCCTGGTCTCTCTGACTGAGGGACAATGCAGCAGCACAGTGAGCCTGGTCTCTCTGACTGAGGGACAGGGCAGCAGCACAGTGAGCCTGGTATCTCTCACTGAGGGACAGGGCAGCAGCACAGTGAGCCTGGTATCTCTGACTGAGGGACAGGGCAGCAGCACAGTGAGCCTGGTATCTCTGACTGAGGGACAAGGCAGCAGCACAGTGAGCCTGGTATCTCTGACTGAGGGACAGGGCAGCAGCACAGTGAGCCTGGTATCTCTGACTGAGGCACAATGCAGCAGCACAGTGAGCCTGGTATCTCTGACTGAGGGACAAGGCAGCAGCACAGTGAGCCTGGTATCTCTGACTGAGGGACAGGGCAGCAGCACAGTGAGCCTGGTATCTCTGACTGAGGGATAGGGCAGCAGCACAGTGAGCCTGGTATCTCTGACTGGGGGACAGGGCAGCAGCACAGTGAGCCTGGTATCTCTGACTGAGGGACAGGGCAGCAGCACAGTGAGTCTGGTATCTCTGACTGAGGGACAAGGCAGCAGCACAGTGAGCCTGGTATCTCTGACTGAGGCACAATGCAGCAGCACAGTGAGCCTGGTATCTCTGCCTGAGGGACAGGGCAGCAGCACAGTGAGCCTGGTATCTCTGACTGAGGGACAAGGCAGCAGCACAGTGAGCCTGGTATCTCTGACTGAGGGACAGGGCAGCAGCACAGTGAGCCTGGTATCTCTGACTGAGGCACAATGCAGCAGCACAGTGAGCCTGGTATCTCTGACTGAGGGACAAGGCAGCAGCACAGTGAGCCTGGTATCTCTGACTGAGGGACAGGGCAGCAGCACAGTGAGCCTGGTATCTCTGACTGAGGGACAGGACAGCAGCACAGTGAGCCTGGTATCTCTGACTGAGGGACAGGGCAGCAGCACAGTGAGCCTGGTATCTCTGACTGAGGGACAGGGCAGCAGCACAGTGAGCCTGGTATCTCTGACTGAGGGACAGGGCAGCAGCAAAGTGAGCCTGGTATCTCTGACTGAGGGACAGGACAGCAGCACAGTGAGTCTGGTATCTCTGACTGAGGGACAGGACAGCAGCACAGTGAACCTGGTATCTCTGACTGAGGGACAAGGCAGCAGCACAGTGAGCCTGGTATCTCTGACTGAGGTACAGGGAAGCAGCACAGTGAGCCTGGTATCTCTGACTGAGGTACAGGGCAGCAGCACAGTGAGCCTGGTATCTCTGACTGAGGGACAAGGCAGCAGCACAGTGAGCCTGGTATCTCTGACTGTGGGACAGGGCAGCAGCACAGTGAGCCTGGTATCTCTGACTGAGGGACAGGGCAGCAGCACAGTGAGCCTGGTATCTCTGACTGAGGGACAAGGCAGCAGCACAGTGAGCCTGGTATCTCTGACTGAGGGATAGGGCAGAAACACAGTGAGCCTGGTATCTCTGACTGTGGGACAGGGCAGCAGCACAGTGAGCCTGGTATCTCTGACTGAGGGACAGGGAAGCAGCACAGTGAGCCTGGTATCTCTGACTGAGGGACAAGTCAGCAGCACAGTGGGCCTGGTATCTCTGACTGAGGGACAATGCAGCAGCACAGTGAGCCTGGTATCTCTGACTGAGGGACAATGCAGCAGCACAGTGAGCCTGGTATCTCTGACTGAGGGACAGGGCAGCAGCACAGTGAGCCTGGTATCTCTGACTGAGGGACAGGACAGCAGCACAGTGAGCCTGGTATCTCTGACTGAGGGACAGGGCTGCAGCACAGTGAGCCTGGTATCTCTGACTGAGGGACAGGGCATCAGCACAGTGAGCCTGGTATCTCTGACTGAGGGACAGGGAAGCTGCACAGTGAGCCTGGTATCTCTGACTGAGGGACAATTCAGCAGCACAGTGAGCCTGGTATCTCTGACTGAGGGACAAGGCAGCAGCACAGTGAGCCTGGTATCTCAGATTGAGGGACAGGGCAGCAGCACAGTGAGCCTGGTATCTCTGACTGAGGGACAGGGCAGCAGCAAATGAGCCTGGTGTCTCTGACTGAGGGACAGGGCAGCAGCACATTTAGCCTGGTATCTCTGACTGAGGGACAGGGCATCAGCACAGTGAGCCTGGTATCTCTGACTGAGGGACAGGGAAGCTGCACAGTGAGCCTGGTATCTCTGACTGAGGGACAATTCAGCAGCACAGTGAGCCTGGTATCTCTGACTGAGGGACAAGGCAGCAGCACAGTGAGCCTGGTATCTCAGATTGAGGGACAGGGCAGCAGCACAGTGAGTCTGGTATCTCTGACTGAGGGACAGGACAGCAGCACAGAGAGCCTGGTATCTCTGACTGATGGACAGAGCAGCACTACAGTGAGCCTGGTTTCTCAGACTGAGGGACAAGGCAGCAGCACAGTGAGCCTGGTATCTCTGACTGAGGGACAATGCAGCAGCACAGTGAGCCTGGTATCTCTGACTGAGGGACAGGACAGCAGCACAGTGAGCCTGGTATCTCTGACTGAGGGACAGGGCAGCAGCACAGTGAGCCTGGTATCTCTGACTGAGGGACAGGGCAGGAGCACATTGAGCCTGGTATCTCTGACTGAGGGACAATGCAGCAGCACAGTGAGCCTGGTATCTCTGACTGAGGGACAGGACAGCAGCACAGTGAGCCTGGTATCTCTGACTGAGGGACAGGGCAGCAGCACAGTGAGCCTGGTAACTCTGACTGAGGGACAGGGCAGCAGCACAGTGAGCCTGGTATCTCTGACTGAGGGACAGGGAAGTAGCACAGTGAGCCTGGTATCTCTGACTGAGGGACAGGGCAGCAGCACAGTGAGCCTGGTATCTCTGACTGAGGGACAGGGCAGGAGCACAGTGAGCCTGGTATCTCTGACTGAGGGACAGGACAGCAGCACAGTGAGCCTGGTAACTCTGACTGAGGGACAGGGCAGCAGCACAGTGAGCCTGGTATCTCTGACTGAGGGACAGGGCAGCAGCACAGTGAGCCTGGTCTCTCTGACTGAGGGACAGGGCAGCAGCACAGTGAGCCTGGTATCTCTGACTGAGGGACAGGGAAGTAGCACAGTGAGCCTGGTATCTCTGACTGAGGGACAGGGCAGCAGCACAGTGAGCCTGGTATCTCTCACTGAGGGACAGGGCAGCAGCACAGTGAGCCTGGTATCTCTGACTGAGGGACAGGGCAGCAGCACAGTGAGCCTGGTATCTCTGACTGAGGGACAAGGCAGCAGCACAGTGAGCCTGGTATCTCTGACTGAGGGACAGGGCAGCAGCACAGTGAGCCTGGTATCTCTGACTGAGGCACAATGCAGCAGCACAGTGAGCCTGGTATCTCTGACTGAGGGACAAGGCAGCAGCACAGTGAGCCTGGTATCTCTGACTGAGGGACAGGGCAGCAGCACAGTGAGCCTGGTATCTCTGACTGAGGGATAGGGCAGCAGCACAGTGAGCCTGGTATCTCTGACTGAGGGACAGGGCAGCAGCACAGTGAGCCTGGTATCTCTGACTGAGGGACAGGGCAGCAGCACAGTGAGTCTGGTATCTCTGACTGAGGGACAAGGCAGCAGCACAGTGAGCCTGGTATCTCTGACTGAGGCACAATGCAGCAGCACAGTGAGCCTGGTATCTCTGCCTGAGGGACAGGGCAGCAGCACAGTGAGCCTGGTATCTCTGACTGAGGGACAAGGCAGCAGCACAGTGAGCCTGGTATCTCTGACTGAGGGACAGGGCAGCAGCACAGTGAGCCTGGTATCTCTGACTGAGGCACAATGCAGCAGCACAGTGAGCCTGGTATCTCTGACTGAGGGACAAGGCAGCAGCACAGTGAGCCTGGTATCTCTGACTGAGGGACAGGGCAGCAGCACAGTGAGCCTGGTATCTCTGACTGAGGGATAGGGCAGCAGCACAGTGAGTCTGGTATCTCTGACTGAGGGACAAGGCAGCAGCACAGTGAGCCTGGTATCTCTGACTGAGTGACAAGGCAGCAGCACAGTGAGCCTGGTATCTCTGACTGAGGGATAGGGCAGCAGCACAGTGAGTCTGGTATCTCTGACTGAGGGACAAGGCAGCAGCACAGTGAGCCTGGTATCTCTGACTGAGGGACAGGGCATCAGCACAGTGAGCCTGGTATCTCTGACTGAGGGACAAGGCAGCAGCACAGCGAGCCTGGTATCTCTGACTGAGGCACAATGCAGCAGCACAGTGAGCCTGGTATCTCTGACTGAGGGACAAGGCAGCAGCACAGTGAGCCTGGTATCTCTGACTGAGGGACAGGGCAGCAGCACAGTGAGCCTGGTATCTCTGATTGAGGGACAGGGCAGCAGCACAGTGAGCCTGGTATCTCTGATTGAGGGACAGGGCAGCATCACAGAGAGCCTGGTATCTCTGACTGAGGGACAGGGCAGCATCACAGAGAGCCTGGTATCTCTGACTGATGGACAGAGCAGCACCACTGTGAGCCTGGTATCTCTGACTGAGGGACAGGGCAGCATCACAGAGAGCCTGGTATCTCTGACTGATGGACAGAGCAGCACCACAGAGAGCCTGGTATCTCTGACTGAGGGACAAGGCAGCAGCACAGCGAGCCTGGTATCTCTGACTGAGGCACAATGCAGCAGCACAGTGAGCCTGGTATCTCTGACTGAGGGACAAGGCAGCAGCACAGTGAGCCTGGTATCTCTGACTGAGGGACAGGGCAGCAGCACAGTGAGCCTGGTATCTCTGATTGAGGGACAGGGCAGCAGCACAGTGAGCCTGGTATCTCTGACTGAGGGACAGGGCAGCAGCACAGTGAGCCTGGTATCTCTGACTGAGGGACAATGTAGCAGCACAGTGAGCCTGGTATCTCTGACTGAGGGACAGGACAGCAGCACAGTGAGCCTGGTATCTCTGACTGAGGGACAGGGCAGCAGCACAGTGAGCCTGGTATCTCTGACTGAGGGACAGGACAGCAGCACAGTGAGCCTGGTAACTCTGACTGAGGGACAGGACAGCAGCACAGTGAGCCTGGTATCTCTGACTGAGGGACAGGGCAGCAGCACAGTGAGCCTGGTATCTCTGACTGAGGGACAGGGCAGCAGCACAGTGAGCCTGGTATCTCTGACTGAGGGACAGGGCAGCAGCAAAGTGAGCCTGGTATCTCTGACTGAGGGACAGGACAGCAGCACAGTGAGTCTGGTATCTCTGACTGAGGGACAGGACAGCAGCACAGTGAACCTGGTATCTCTGACTGAGGGACAAGGCAGCAGCACAGTGAGCCTGGTATCTCTGACTGAGGTACAGGGAAGCAGCACAGTGAGCCTGGTATCTCTGACTGAGGTACAGGGCAGCAGCACAGTGAGCCTGGTATCTCTGACTGAGGGACAAGGCAGCAGCACAGTGAGCCTGGTATCTCTGACTGTGGGACAGGGCAGCAGCACAGTGAGCCTGGTATCTCTGACTGAGGGACAGGGCAGCAGCACAGTGAGCCTGGTATCTCTGACTGAGGGACAAGGCAGCAGCACAGTGAGCCTGGTATCTCTGACTGAGGGATAGGGCAGAAACACAGTGAGCCTGGTATCTCTGACTGTGGGACAGGGCAGCAGCACAGTGAGCCTGGTATCTCTGACTGAGGGACAGGGAAGCAGCACAGTGAGCCTGGTATCTCTGACTGAGGGACAAGTCAGCAGCACAGTGGGCCTGGTATCTCTGACTGAGGGATAGGGCAGAAACACAGTGAGCCTGGTATCTCTGACTGTGGGACAGGGCAGCAGCACAGTGAGCCTGGTATCTCTGACTGAGGGACAGGGAAGCAGCACAGTGAGCCTGGTATCTCTGACTGAGGGACAAGTCAGCAGCACAGTGGGCCTGGTATCTCTGACTGAGGGACAATGCAGCAGCACAGTGAGCCTGGTCTCTCTGACTGAGGGACAGGGCAGCAGCACAGTGAGCCTGGTATCTCTGACTGAGGGACAGGGAAGTAGCACAGTGAGCCTGGTATCTCTGACTGAGTGACAAGGCAGCAGCACAGTGAGCCTGGTATCTCTGACTGAGGGATAGGGCAGCAGCACAGTGAGTCTGGTATCTCTGACTGAGGGACAGGGCAGCAGCACAGTGAGCCTGGTATCTCTGACTGAGGGACAAGGCAGCAGCACAGTGAGCCTGGTTTCTCAGACTGAGGGACAAGGCAGCAGCACAGTGAGCCTGGTATCTCTGACTGAGGGACAATGCAGCAGCACAGTGAGCCTGGTATCTCTGACTGAGGGACAGGGAAGCAGCACAGTGAGCCTGGTATCTCTGACTGAGGGACAAGTCAGCAGCACAGTGGGCCTGGTATCTCTGACTGAGGGATAGGGCAGAAACACAGTGAGCCTGGTATCTCTGACTGTGGGACAGGGCAGCAGCACAGTGAGCCTGGTATCTCTGACTGAGGGACAGGACAGCAGCACAGTGAGCCTGGTAACTCTGACTGAGGGACAGGGCAGCAGCACAGTGAGCCTGGTATCTCTGACTGAGGGACAGGGCAGCAGCACAGTGAGCCTGGTCTCTCTGACTGAGGGACAGGGCAGCAGCACAGTGAGCCTGGTATCTCTGACTGAGGGACAGGGCAGCAGCACAGTGAGTCTGGTATCTCTGACTGAGGGACAGGGCAGCAGCACAGTGAGCCTGGTATCTCTGACTGAGGGATAGGGCAGCAGCACAGTGAGCCTGGTATCTCTGACTGAGGCACAATGCAGCAGCACAGTGAGCCGGGTATCTCTCACTGAGGGACAGGGCAGCAGCACAGTGAGCCTGGTATCTCTGACTGAGGGACAGGGCAGCAGCACAGTGAGCCTGGTATCTCTGACTGAGGGACAAGGCAGCAGCACAGTGAGCCTGGTATCTCTGACTGAGGGACAGGGCAGCAGCACAGTGAGCCTGGTATCTCTGACTGAGGCACAATGCAGCAGCACAGTGAGCCTGGTATCTCTGACTGAGGGACAAGGCAGCAGCACAGTGAGCCTGGTATCTCTGACTGAGGGACAGGGCAGCAGCACAGTGAGCCTGGTATCTCTGACTGAGGGATAGGGCAGCAGCACAGTGAGCCTGGTATCTCTGACTGAGGGACAGGGCAGCAGCACAGTGAGCCTGGTATCTCTGACTGAGGGACAGGGCAGCAGCACAGTGAGTCTGGTATCTCTGACTGAGGGACAAGGCAGCAGCACAGTGAGCCTGGTATCTCTGACTGAGGCACAATGCAGCAGCACAGTGAGCCTGGTATCTCTGCCTGAGGGACAGGGCAGCAGCACAGTGAGCCTGGTATCTCTGACTGAGGGACAAGGCAGCAGCACAGTGAGCCTGGTATCTCTGACTGAGGGACAGGGCAGCAGCACAGTGAGCCTGGTATCTCTGACTGAGGCACAATGCAGCAGCACAGTGAGCCTGGTATCTCTGACTGAGGGACAAGGCAGCAGCACAGTGAGCCTGGTATCTCTGACTGAGGGACAGGGCAGCAGCACAGTGAGCCTGGTATCTCTGACTGAGGGATAGGGCAGCAGCACAGTGAGTCTGGTATCTCTGACTGAGGGACAAGGCAGCAGCACAGTGAGCCTGGTATCTCTGACTGAGTGACAAGGCAGCAGCACAGTGAGCCTGGTTTCTCTGACTGAGGGATAGGGCAGCAGCACAGTGAGTCTGGTATCTCTGACTGAGGGACAAGGCAGCAGCACAGTGAGCCTGGTATCTCTGACTGAGGGACAGGGCATCAGCACAGTGAGCCTGGTATCTCTGACTGAGGGACAAGGCAGCAGCACAGCGAGCCTGGTATCTCTGACTGAGGCACAATGCAGCAGCACAGTGAGCCTGGTATCTCTGACTGAGGGACAAGGCAGCAGCACAGTGAGCCTGGTATCTCTGACTGAGGGACAGGGCAGCAGCACAGTGAGCCTGGTATCTCTGATTGAGGGACAGGGCAGCAGCACAGTGAGCCTGGTATCTCTGACTGAGGGACAGGGCAGCAGCACAGTGAGCCTGGTATCTCTGACTGAGGGACAATGTAGCAGCACAGTGAGCCTGGTATCTCTGACTGAGGGACAGGACAGCAGCACAGTGAGCCTGGTATCTCTGACTGAGGGACAGGGCAGCAGCACAGTGAGCCTGGTATCTCTGACTGAGGGACAGGACAGCAGCACAGTGAGCCTGGTAACTCTGACTGAGGGACAGGACAGCAGCACAGTGAGCCTGGTATCTCTGACTGAGGGACAGGGCAGCAGCACAGTGAGCCTGGTATCTCTGACTGAGGGACAGGGCAGCAGCACAGTGAGCCTGGTATCTCTGACTGAGGGACAGGGCAGCAGCAAAGTGAGCCTGGTATCTCTGACTGAGGGACAGGACAGCAGCACAGTGAGTCTGGTATCTCTGACTGAGGGACAGGACAGCAGCACAGTGAACCTCGTATCTCTGACTGAGGGACAAGGCAGCAGCACAGTGAGCCTGGTATCTCTGACTGAGGTACAGGGAAGCAGCACAGTGAGCCTGGTATCTCTGACTGAGGTACAGGGCAGCAGCACAGTGAGCCTGGTATCTCTGACTGAGGGACAAGGCAGCAGCACAGTGAGCCTGGTATCTCTGACTGTGGGACAGGGCAGCAGCACAGTGAGCCTGGTATCTCTGACTGAGGGACAGGGCAGCAGCACAGTGAGCCTGGTATCTCTGACTGAGGGACAAGGCAGCAGCACAGTGAGCCTGGTATCTCTGACTGAGGGATAGGGCAGAAACACAGTGAGCCTGGTATCTCTGACTGTGGGACAGGGGAGCAGCACAGTGAGCCTGGTATCTCTGACTGAGGGACAGGGAAGCAGCACAGTGAGCCTGGTATCTCTGACTGAGGGACAAGTCAGCAGCACAGTGGGCCTGGTATCTCTGACTGAGGGACAATGCATCAGCACAGTGAGCCTGGTATCTCTGACTGAGGGACAATGCAGCAGCACAGTGAGCCTGGTATCTCTGACTGAGGGACAGGGCAGCAGCACAGTGAGCCTGGTATCTCTGACTGAGGGACAGGACAGCAGCACAGTGAGCCTGGTATCTCTGACTGAGGGACAGGGCTGCAGCACAGTGAGCCTGGTATCTCTGACTGAGGGACAGGACAGCAGCACAGTGAGCCTGGTATCTCTGACTGAGGGACAAGGCAGCAGCACAGTGAGCCTGGTATCTCTGACTGAGGGACAGGGCAGCAGCACAGTGAGCCTGGTATCTCTGACTGAGGGACAGGGCAGCAGCACAGTGAGTCTGGTATCTCTGACTGAGGTACAAGGAAGCAGCACAGTGAGCCTGGTATCTCTGATTGAGGAACAGGGCAGCAGCACAGTGAGCCTGGTATCTCTGACTGAGGGACAGGGCAGCAGCACAGTGAGCCTGGTATCTCTGACTGAGGTACAGGGCAGCAGCACAGTGAGCCTGGTATCTCTGACTGAGGGACAAGGCAGCAGCACAGTGAGCCTGGTATCTCTGACTGATGGACAGGGCAGCAGCACAGTGAGTCTGGTTTCTCTGACTGAGGGACAGGGGAGCAGCACAGTGAGTTTGGTATCTCTGACTGAGGTACAAGGAAGCAGCACAGTGAGCCTGGTATCTCTGATTGAGGGACAGGGCAGCAGCACAGTGAGCCTGGTATCTCTGACTGAGGGACAGGGCAGCAGCACAGTGAGCCTGGTATCTCTGATTGAGGGACAAGGCAGCAGCACAGTGAGCCTGGTATCTCTGACTGAGGGACAGGGCAGCAGCACAGTGAGCCTGGTATCTCTGACTGAGGGACAGGGCAGCAGCACAGTGAGTCTGGTATCTCTGACTGAGGGACAGGGCAGCAGCACAGTGAGTCTGGTATCTCTGACTGAGGTACAAGGAAGCATCACAGTGAGCCTGGTATCTCTGATTGAGGGACAGGGCAGTCACACAGTGAGCCTGGTATCTCCGACTGAGGTACAGGGAAGCAGCACAGTGAGCCTGGTATATCTGACTGAGGTTCAGAGCAGCAGCAAATGAGCCTGGTGTCTCTGACTGAGGGACAGGGCAGCAGTACAGTTAGCCTGGTATCTCTGACTGAGGGACAGGGCAGCAGCACAGTGAGCCTGGTATCTCTGACTGAGGGACAGGACAGCAGCACAGTGAGCCTGGTATCTCTGACTGGGGGACAGGGCAGCAGCACAGTGAGCCTGGTATCTCTGACTGAGGGACAAGGCAACAGCACAGTGAGCCTGGTATCTCTGATTGAGGGACAGGGCAGTCACACAGTGAGCCTGGTATCTCCGACTGAGGTACAGGGAAGCAGCACAGTGAGCCTGGTATCTCTGACTGAGGTACAGGGTAGCAGCACAGTGAGCCTGGTATCTCTGACTGAGGGACAAGGCAGCAGCACAGTGAGCCTGGTATCTCTGACTGAGGGACAGGGCAGCAGCACAGTGAGCCTGGTATATCTGACTGAGGGATAGGGCAGAAACACAGTGAGCATGGTATCTCTAACTGAGGGACAAGGCAGCAGCACAATGATCCCGGTATCTCTGATTGAGGGACAGGGCAGTCACACAGTGAGCCTGGTATCTCTGACTGAGGTACAGGGAAGCAGCACAGTGAGCCTGGTATCTCTGACTGAGGTACAGGGCAGCAGCACAGTGAGCCTGGTATCTCTGACTGAGGGACAAGGCAGCAGCACAGTGAGCCCGGTATCTCTGACTGTGAGACAGGGCAGCAGCACAGTGAGCCTGGTATCTCTGACTGAGGGACAGGGCAGCAGCACAGTGATCCCGGTATCTCTGACTGAGGGACAGGGCAGAAACACAGTGAGCCTGCTATCTCTAAACGAGGTACAAGGCAGCAGCACAGTGAGCCTGGTATCTCTGACTGAGGGACAGGGCAATAGCACAGTCGGCCTGGTATCGCAGCACAGTGAGCCTGGTATCTCTGACTGAGGGACAGGGCAGCAGCACAGTGAGCCTGGTATCTCTGACTGAGTGACAGAGCAGCAGCAAATGAGCCTGGTGTCTCTGACTGAGGGACAGGGCAGCAGCACAGTTAGCCTGGTATCTCTGACTGAGGGACAGGGCAGCAGCACAGTGAGCCTGGTATCTCTGACTGAGGGACAGGGCAGCAGCACAGTGAGCCTGGTATCTTTGACTGAGGGACAGGACAGCAGCACAGTGAGCCTGGTATATCTGACTGATGGATAGGGCAGAAACACAGCGAGCATGGTATCTCTAACTGAGGGACAACGCAGCAGCACAATTATCCCGGTATCTCTGATTGAGGGACAGGGCAGTCAGACAGTGAGCCTGGTATCTCTGACTGAGGTACAGGGAAGCAGCACAGTGAGCCTGGTATCTCTGACTGAGGGACAGGACAGCAGCACAGTGAGCCTGGTATCTCTGACTGAGGGCCAGGGCAGGAGCACAGTGAGCCTGGTATCTCTGACTGAGGGACAGGACAGCAGCACAGTGAGCCTGGTATCTCTGACTGAGGGACAAGGCAGCAGCACAGTGAGTCTGGTATCTCTGACTGAGGGACAGGACAGCAGCACAGTGAGCCTGGTATCTCTGACTGAGGGACAGGGCTGCAGCACAGTGAGCCTGGTATCTCTGACTGAGGGACAGGACAGCAGCACAGTGAGCCTGGTATCTCTGACTGAGGGACAAGGCAGCAGCACAGTGAGCCTGGTATCTCTGACTGAGGGACAGGGCAGCAGCACAGTGAGCCTGGTATCTCTGACTGAGGTACAGGGCAGCAGCACAGTGAGCCTGGTATCTCTGACTGAGGGACAAGGCAGCAGCACAGTGAGCCTGGTATCTCTGACTGATGGACAGGGCAGCAGCACAGTGAGTCTGGTTTCTCTGACTGAGGGACAGGGGAGCAGCACAGTGAGTCTGGTATCTCTGACTGAGGTACAAGGAAGCAGCACAGTGAGCCTGGTATCTCTGATTGAGGGACAGGGCAGCAGCACAGTGAGCCTGGTATCTCTGACTGAGGGACAGGGCAGCAGCACAGTGAGCCTGGTATCTCTGATTGAGGGACAAGGCAGCAGCACAGTGAGCCTGGTATCTCTGACTGAGGGACAGGGCAGCAGCACAGTGAGCCTGGTATCTCTGACTGAGGGACAGGGCAGAAACACAGTGAGCCTGCTATCTCTAAACGAGGTACAAGGCAGCAGCACAGTGAGCCTGGTATCTCGGACTGAGGGACAGGGCAATAGCACAGTCGGCCTGGTATCTCTGACTGAGGGACAGGGCAGCAGCACAGTGAGCCTGGTATCTCTGATTGAGGGACAGGGCAGTCACACAGTGAGCCTGGTATCTCCGACTGAGGTACAGGGAAGCAGCACAGTGAGCCTGGTATCTCTGATTGAGGGACAGGGCAGCAGCACAGTGAGCCTGGTATCTCTGACTGAGGTACAAGGAAGCAGCACAGTGAGCCTGGTATCTCTGATTGAGGGACAGGGCAGCAGCACAGTGAGCCTGGTATCTCTGACTGAGGGACAGGGCAGCAGCACAGTGAGCCTGGTATCTCTGATTGAGGGACAGGGCAGTCACACAGTGAGCCTGGTATCTCCGACTGAGGTACAGGGAAGCAGCACAGTGAGCCTGGTATATCTGACTGAGGGACAGAGCAGCAGCAAATGAGCCTGGTGTCACTGACTGAGGGACAGGGCAGCAGTACAGTTAGCCTGGTATCTCTGACTGAGGGACAGGGCAGCAGCACAGTGAGCCTGGTATCTCTAACTGAGGGACAAGGCAGCAGCACAATGATCCCGGTATCTCTGATTGAGGGACAGGGCAGTCACACAGTGAGCCTGGTATCTCTGACTGAGGTACAGGGAAGCAGCACAGTGAGCCTGGTATCTCTGACTGAGGTACAGGGCAGCAGCACAGTGAGCCCGGTATCTCTGACTGTGGGACAGGGCAGCAGCACAGTGAGCCTGGTATCTCTGACTGAGGGACAGGGCAGCAGCACAGTGATCCCGGTATCTCTGACTGAGGGACAGGGCAGAAACACAGTGAGCCTGCTATCTCTAAACGAGGTACAAGGCAGCAGCACAGTGAGCCTGGTATCTCGGACTGAGGGACAGGGCAATAGCACAGTCGGCCTGGTATCTCTGACTGAGTGACAGAGCAGCAGCAAATGAGCCTGGTGTCTCTGACTGAGGGACAGGGCAGCAGCACAGTGAGCCTGGTATCTCTGACTGAGGGACAGGGCAGCAGCACAGTGAGCCTGGTATCTCTGACTGAGGGACAGGGCAGCAGCACAGTGAGCCTGGTATCTTTGACTGAGGGACAGGACAGCAGCACAGTGAGCCTGGTATATCTGACTGAGGGATAGGGCAGAAACACAGCGAGCATGGTATCTCTAACTGAGGGACAAGGCAGCAGCACAATGATCCCGGTATCTCTGATTGAGGGACAGGGCAGTCAGACAGTGAGCCTGGTATCTCTGACTGAGGTACAGGGAAGCAGCACAGTGAGCCTGGTATCTCTGACTGAGGTACAGGGCAGCAGCACAGTGAGCCTGGTATCTCTGACTGAGGGACAAGGCAGCAGCACAGTGAGCCCGGTATCTCTGACTGTGGGACAGGGCAGCAGCACAGTGAGCCTGGTATCTCTGACTGAGGGACAGGGCAGCAGCACAGTGAGCCTGGTATCTCTGACTGAGGGATAGGGCAGAAACACTGTGAGCATGGTATCTCTAACTGAGGGACAAGGCAGCAGCACAGTGATCCCGGTATCTCTGATTGAGGGACAGGGCAGTCACACAGTGAGCCTGGTATCTCTGACTGAGGTACAGGGAAGCAGCACAGTGAGCCTGGTATCTCTGACTGAGGGACAGGGCAGCAGCACAGTGAGCCTGGTATATCTGACTGAGGGACAAGGCAGCAGCACAGTGAGCCCGGTATCTCTGACTGTGTGACAGGGCAGCAGCACAGTGAGCCTGGTATCTCTGTCTGAGGGACAGGCCAGCAGCACAGTGGGCCTGGTATCTCTGACTGAGGGACAGGGCAGCAGCACAGTGAGCCTGGTATCTCTGACTGAGGGACAGGGCAGCAGCACAGTGAGCGTGGTATCTCTGACTGAGGGACAGGGCAGAAACACAGTGAGCCTGGTATCTCTAACTGAGGTACAAGGCAGCAGCACAGTGAGCCTGGTATCTCTAACTGAGGGACAAGGCAGCAGCACAGTGAGCCTGGTATCTCTTACTGAGGGACAAGGCAGCAGCACAGTGAGGCTGGTATCTCTGACTGAGGGACAGGGCAGTAGCACAGTGAGCCTGGTATCGCAGCACAGTGAGCCTGGTATCTCTGACTGAGGGACAGGGCAGCAGCACAGGGAGCCTGGTATCTCTGACTGATGGACAGAGCAGCAGCAAATGAGCCTGGTGTCTCTGACTGAGGGACAGGGCAGCAGCACAGTTAGCCTGGTATCTCTGACTGAGGGACAGGGCAGCAGCACAGTGAGCCTGGTATCTCTGACTGAGGGACAGGGCAGCAGCACAGTGAGCCTGGTATCTTTGACTGAGGGACAGGACAGCAGCACAGTGAGCCTGGTATATCTGACTGAGGGATAGGGCAGAAACACAGCAAGCATGGTATCTCTAACTGAGGGACAGGGCAGCAGCACAGTTAGCCTGGTATCTCTGACTGAGGGACAGGGCAGCAGCACAGTGAGCCTGGTATCTCTGACTGAGGGACAGGGCAGCAGCACAGTGAGCCTGGTATCTTTGACTGAGGGACAGGACAGCAGCACAGTGAGCCTGGTATATCTGACTGAGGGATAGGGCAGAAACACAGCGAGCATGGTATCTCTAACTGAGGGACAAGGCAGCAGCACAATGATCCCGGTATCTCTGATTGAGGGACAGGGCAGTCAGACAGTGAGCCTGGTATCTCTGACTGAGGTACAGGGAAGCAGCACAGTGAGCCTGGTATCTCTGACTGAGGTACAGGGCAGCAGCACAGTGAGCCTGGTATCTCTGACTGAGGGACAAGGCAGCAGCACAGTGAGCCCGGTATCTCTGACTGTGGGACAGGGCAGCAGCACAGTGAGCCTGGTATCTCTGACTGAGGGACAGGGCAGCAGCACAGTGAGCCTGGTATCTCTGACTGAGGGATAGGGCAGAAACACTGTGAGCATGGTATCTCTAACTGAGGGACAAGGCAGCAGCACAGTGATCCCGGTATCTCTGATTGAGGGACAGGGCAGTCACACAGTGAGCCTGGTATCTCTGACTGAGGTACAGGGAAGCAGCACAGTGAGCCTGGTATCTCTGACTGAGGTTCAGGGCAGCAGCACAGTGAGCCTGGTATATCTGACTGAGGGACAAGGCAGCAGCACAGTGAGCCTGCATTCTCTGACTGAGGGACAAGGCAGCAGCACAGTGAGCCTGGTATCTCTGACTGAGGGACAGGGCAGCAGCACAGTGAGCCTGGTATCTCTGACTGAGGGACAGGGCAGAAACACAGTGAGCCCGGTATCTCTGACTGTGGGACAGGGCAGGAGCACAGTGAGCCTGGTATCTCTGACTGAGGGTCAGCGCAGCAGCACAGTGAGCCTGGTATCTCTGACTGAGGGACTAGGCAGCAGCACAGTGAGCGTGGTATCTCTGACTGAGGGACAGGGCAGAAACACAGTGAGCCTGCTATCTCTAACTGAGGTACAAGGCAGCAGCACAGTGAGCCTGGTATCTCTAACTGAGGGACAAGCCAGCAGCACAGTGAGCCAGGTATCTCTTACTGAGGGACAAGGCAGCAGCACAGTGAGCCTGGTATCTCTGACTGAGGGACCGGGCAGTAGCACAGTGAGCCTGGTATCGCAGCACAGTGAGCCTGGTATCTCTGACTGAGGGACAGGGCAGCAGCACAGTGAGCCTGGTATCTCTGACTGAGGGACAGAGCAGCAGCAAATGAGCCTGGTGTCTCTGACTGAGGGACAGGGCAGCAGCACAGTTAGCCTGGTATCTCTGACTGAGGGACAGGGCAGCAGCACAGTGAGCCTGGTATCTCTGACTGAGGGACAGGGAAGCAGCACAGTGAGCCTGGTATCTTTGACTGAGGGACAGGGCAGCAGCACAGTGAGCCTGGTATCTCTGACTGAGGGACAGGACAGCAGCACAGTGAGCCTGGTATATCTGACTGAGGGATAGGGCAGAAACACAGTGAGCATGGTATCTCTAACTGAGGGACAAGGCAGCAGCACAATGATCCCGGTATCTCTGATTGAGGGACAGGGCAGTCACACAGTGAGCCTGGTATCTCTGACTGAGGTAGAGGGAAGCAGCACAGTGACCCTGGTATCTCTGACTGAGGTACAGGGCAGCAGCACAGTGAGCCTGGTATCTCTGACTGAGGGACAAGGCAGCAGCACAGTGAGCCTGGTATCTCTGACTGAGGGACAGGGCAGAAACACAGTGAGGCTGCTATCTCTAAATGAGGTACAAGGCAGCAGCACAGTGAGCCTGGTATCGCAGCACAGTGAGCCTGGTATCTCTGACTGAGGGACAGGGCAGCAGCACAGTGATCCCGGTATCTCTGATTGAGGGACAGGGCAGTCGCAGAGTGCGCCTGGTATCTCTGACTGAGGTACAGGGAAGCAGCACAGTGAGCCTTGTATCTCTGACTGAGGTACAGGGCAGCAGCACAGTGAGCCTGGTATCTCTGACTGAGGGACAGGGCAGCAGCACAGTGAGCCTGGTATCTCTGACTGAGGGACAGGACTGCAGCACAGTGAGCCTGGTATCTCTGACTGAGGGACAGGACAGCAGCACAGTGAGCCTGGTATCTCTGACTGGGGGACAGGGCAGCAGCACAGTGAGCCTGGTATCTCTGACTGAGGTACAGGGAAGCAGCACAGTGAGCCTGGTATCTCTGACTGAGGTACAGGGCAGCAGCACAGTGAGCCTGGTATCTCTGACTGAGGGACAGGGCAGCAGCACAGTGAGCCTGGTATCTCTGACTGAGGGACAGGGCAGCAGCACTGTGAGCCTGGTATCTCTGACTGAGGGACAATGCAGCAGCACAGTGAGCCTGGTATCTCTGACTGAGGGACAGGGCAGCAGCACAGTGAGCCTGGTATCTCTGACTGAGGGACAGGGCAGCAGCACAGTGAGCCTGGTATCTCTGACTGAGGGACAGGGCAGCAGCACAGTGAGCCTGGTATCTCTGACTGAGGGACAGGGCAGCAGCACAATCAGCCTGGTATCTCTGACTGAGGGACAGGGCAGCAGCACAGTGAGCCTGGTATCTCTGACTGAGGGACAAGGCAGCAGCACAGTGAGCCTGGTATCTCTGACTGAGGGACAAGGCAGCAGCACAGTGAGACTGGTATCTCTGACTGAGGAATAAGGCAGCAGCGCAGTGAGCCTGGTATCTCTGACTGAGTGATAGGGCAGAAACACAGTGAGCATGGTATCTCTGACTGAGGAATAAGGCAGCAGCGCAGTGAGCCTGGTATCTCTGACTGAGTGATTGGGCAGAAACACAGTGAGCCTGGTATCTCTGACTGAGGGACAAGGCAGCAGCACAGTAATCCCGGTATCTCTGACTGATGGACAGGGCAGCAGCACAGTGAGTCTGGTATCTCTGACTGAGGGACAAGGCATCAGCACAGTGATCCTGGTATCTCTGACTGAGGGACAGGGCAGCAGCACAGTGAGCCTGGTATCTCTGACTGAGGGACAGGGCAGCAGCACAGTGAGCCTGGTATCTCTGACTGAGGGACAATGCAGCAGCACAGTGAGCCTGGTATCTCTGACTGAGGGACAGGGCAGCAGCACAGTGAGCCTGGTATCTCTGACTGAGGTACAGGGAAGCAGCACAGTGAGCCTGGTACCTCTGACTGAGGTACAGCGCAGCAGCACAGTGACCCTGGTATCTCTGACTGAGGGACAAGGCAGCAGCACAGTGAGCCTGGTATCTCGGACTGAGGTACAGGGAAGCAGCACAGTCAGCCTGGTATCTCTGACTGAGGTACAGGGCAGCAGCACAGTGAGCCTAGTATCTCTGACTGAGGGACAAGGCAGCAGCACAGTGAGCCTGGTATCTCTGACTGAGGGACAAGGCAGCAGCACAGTGAGCCCGGTATCTCTGACTGAGGGACAGGACAGCAGCACAGTGAGCCTGGTATCTCTGACTGAGGGACAAGGCAGCAGCACAGTGAGCCTGATATCTCTTACTGAGGGACAGAGCAGCAGCAAAGTGAGCCTGGTGTCTCTGACTGAGGGACAGGGCAGCAGCACAGTTAGCCTGGTGTCTCTGACTGAGGGACAAGGCAGCAGCACAGTGAGCCTGGTATCTCTGACTGTGGGACAATGCAGCAGCACAGTGAGTCTGGTATCTCTGACTGAGGGACAGCGCAGCAGCACAATGAGCCTGGTATCTCTGACTGAGGGACAGGGCAGCAGCACAGTGAGCCTGGTATCTCTGACTGAGGGACAGTACAGCAGCACAGTGAGACTGGTATCTCTGACTGAGGAATAAGGCAGCAGCACAGTGAGCCTGGTATCTCTGACTGAGGGATAGGGCAGAAACACAGTGAGCATGGTATCTCTAACTGAGGGACAAGGCAGCAGCACAGTGATCCCGGTATCTCTGACTGAGGGACAGGGCAGTCGCACAGTGAGCCTGGTATCTCTGACTGAGGGACAGTGCAGCAGCACAGTGAGCCTGGTATCTCTGACTGAGGGACAGGGCAGCAGCACAGTGAGCCTGGTATCTCTGACTGAGGGACAAGGCAGCAGCGCAGTGAGTCTGGTATCTCTGACTGAGGGACAGGTCAGCAGCACAGGGAGCCTGGTATCTCTGACTGAGGGACAGGGCATCAGCACAGTGAGCCTGGTATCTCTGACTGAGGGACAGGGAAGCAGCACTGTGAGCCTGGTATCTCTGACTGAGGGACAAGTCAGCAGCACAGTGAGCCTGGTATCTCTGACTGAGGGACAAGTCAGCAGCACAGTGAGCCTGGTATCTCTGATTGAGGGACAGGGCAGCAGCACAGTGAGCCAGGTATCTCTGACTAAGGGACAGGGCAGCAGCACAGTGAGCGTGGTATCTCTGACTGAGGGACAGGGCAGAAACACAGTGAGCCTGGTATCTCTAACTGAGGTACAAGGCAGCAGCACAGTGAGCCTGGTATCTCTAACTGAGGGACAAGGCAGCAGCACAGTGAGCCTGGTATCTCTTACTGAGGGACAAGGCAGCAGCACAGTGAGCCTGGTATCTCTGACTGAGGGACAGGGCAGTAGCACAGTGAGCCTGGTATCGCAGCACAGTGAGCCTGGTATCTCTGACTGAGGGACAGGGCAGCAGCACAGTGAGCCTGGTATCTCTGACTGAGGGACAGAGCAGCAGCAAATGAGCCTGGTGTCTCTGACTGAGGGACAGGGCAGCAGCACAGTTAGCCTGGTATCTCTGACTGAGGGACAGGGCAGCAGCACAGTGAGCCTGGTATCTTTGACTGAGGGACAGGACAGCAGCACAGTGAGCCTGGTATATCTGACTGAGGGATAGGGCAGAAACACAGCGAGCATGGTATCTCTAACTGAGGGACAAGGCAGCAGCACAATGATCCCTGTATCTCTGATTGAGGGACAGGGCAGTCAGACAGTGAGCCTGGTATCTCTGACTGAGGTACAGGGAAGCAGCACAGTGAGCCTGCTATCTCTGACTGAGGTACAGGGCAGCAGCACAGTGAGCCCGGTATCTCTGACTGTGGGACAGGGCAGCAGCACAGTGAGCCTGGTATCTCTGTCTGAGGGACAGGGCAGCAGCACAGTGGGCCTGGTATCTCTGACTGAGGGACAGGGCAGCAGCACAGTGAGCCTGGTATCTCTGACTGAGGGACAAGGCAGCAGCACAGTGAGCCTGGTCTCTCTGACTGAGGGACAGGGCAGCAGCACATTGAGCCTGGTATCTTTGACTGAGGGACAGGGCAGCAGCACAGTGGGCCTGGTATCTCTGACTGAGGCACAGGGCAGCATCACAGTGAACCTGGTATTTCTGACTGAGGGACAAGGCAGCAGCAAGTGAGTCTGGTATCTCCGACTGAGGGACAGGGCAGCAGCACAGTGAGCCTGGTATCTCTGACTGAGGGACAATGCAGCAGCACAGTGAGCCTGGTATCTCTGACTGAGGGACAGGACAGCAGCACAGTGAGCCTGGTATCTCTGACTGGGGGACAATGCAGCAGCACAGTGAGCCTGGTATCTCTGACTGAGGGACAGGGTAGCAGCACAGTGAGCCTGGTATCTCTGACTGAGGGACAAGGCAGCAGCACAGTGAGCCTGGTATCTCTGGCTGAGGGACAGGGCAGCAGCACAGTGAGCCTGGTATCTCTGACTGAGGGACAATGCAGCAGCACAGTGAGCCTGGTATCTCTGACTGAGGGACAGGGCAGCAGCACAGTGAGGCTGGTATCTCTGACTGAGGCACAATGCAGCAGCACAGTGAGCCTGGTATCTCTGACTGAGGCACAATGCAGCAGCACAGTGAGCCTGGTCTCTCTGACTGAGGGACAGGACAGCAGCACAGTGAGCCTGGTCTCTCTGACTGAGGGACAGGGCAGCAGCACAGTGAGCCTGGTATCTCTGACTGAGGGCCAATGCAGCAGCACAGTGAGCCTGGTATCTCTGACTGAGGGACAAGGCAGCAGCACAGTGAGCCTGGTATCTCTGGCTGAGGGACAGGGCAGCAGCACAGTGAGCCTGGTATCTCTGACTGAGGGACAGGGCAGCAGCACAGTGAGTCTGGTATCTCTGACTGAGGGACAGGGCAGCAGCACAGTGAGTCTGGTATCTCTGACTGAGGGACAAGGCAGCAGCACAGTGAGCCCGGTATCTCTGACTGAGGGACAGGGCAGCAGCACAGTGAGCCTGGTATCTCTGACTGAGGGACAGGGCAGCAGCACAGTGATCCTGGTATCTCTGACTGAGGGACAAGGCAGCAGCACAGTGAGCCTGGTATCTCTGACTGAGGGACAGGGCAGCAGCACAGTGAGCCTGGTATCTCTGACTGAGGGACAGGGCAGCAGCACAGTGAGCCTGGTATCTCTGACTGAGGCACAATGCAGCAGCACAGTGAGCCTGGTATCTCTGACTGAGGGACAGGGCAGCAGCACAGTGATCCTGGTATCTCTGACTGAGGGACAGGGCAGCAGCACAGTGAGTCTGGTATCTCTGACTGAGTTACAAGGAAGCAGCACAGTGAGCCTGGTATCTCTGACTGAGGGACAGGGCAGCAGCACAGTGAGCCTGGTATCTCTGATTGAGGGACAGGGCAGCAGCACAGTGAGTCTGGTATCTCTGACTGTGGGACAGGGCAGCAGCACAGTGAGTCTGGTATCTCTGAGTGAGGTACAAGGAAGCAGCACAGTGAGCCTGGTATCTCTGACTGAGGGGCAAGGCAGCAGCACAGTGAGTCTGGTATCTCTGACTGAGGGACAAGGCAGCAGCAAGTGAGTCTGGTACCTCTGACTGAGGGACAGGGCAGCAGCACAGTGATACTGGTATCTCTGACTGAGGGACAAGGCAGCAGCACAGTGAGCCTGGTATCTCTGACTGAGGGACAGGGCAGCAGCACAGTGAGCCTGGTATCTCTGACTGAGGGACAGGGCATCAGCACAGTGAGCCTGGTATCTCTGACTGAGGTACAGGGAAGCAGCACAGTGAGGCTGGTATCTCTGACTGAGGAACAGGGCAACAGCACAGTGAGCCTGGTATCTCTGACTGAGGGACAGGGCAGCAGCACAGTGAGCCATGGTATCTCTGACTGTGGAACAGGGAAGGAGCACAGTGAGCCTGGTATCTCTGACTGAGGGTCAGCGCAGCAGCACAGTGAGCCTGGTATCTCTGACTGAGGGACTAGGCAGCAGCACAGTGAGCCTGGTATCTCTGACTGAGGGACAGGGCAGAAACACAGTGAGCCGGGTATCTCTAACTGAGGGACACGGCAGCAGCACAGTGAGCCTGGTATCTCTGACTGAGGGACAGGTCAGTAGCACAGTGAGCCTGGTATCACAGCACAGTGAGCCTGGTATCTCTGACTGAGGGACAGGGCAGCAGCACAGTGAGCCTGGTATCTCTGACTGAGGGACAGAGCAGCAGCAAATGAGCCTGGTGTCTCTGACTGAGGGACAGGACAGCAGCACAGTGAGCCTGGTATCTCTGACTGAGGGACAGGGCAGCAGCACAGTGAGCCTGGTATATCTGACTGAGGGATAGGGCAGAAACACAGTGAGCATGGTATCTCTTACTGAGGGACAAGGCAGCAGCATAGTGATCCCGGTATCTCTGATTGAGGGACAGGGCAGTCACACAGTGAGCCTGGTATCTCTGACTGAGGTACAGGGAAGCAGCACAGTGAGCCTGGTATCTCTGACTGAGGTACAGGGCAGCAGCACAGTGAGCCTGGTATCTCTGACTGAGGGACAAGGCAGCAGCACAGTGAGCCCGTTATCTCTGACTGTGGGACAGGGCAGCAGCACAGTGAGCCTGGCATCTCTGACTGAGGGACAGGGCAGCAGCACAGTGAACCTGGTATCTCTGACTGAGGGACAAGGCAGCAGCAAGTGAGTCTGGTATCTCTGACTGAGGGACAGGGCAGCAGCACAGTGAGCCTGGTATCTCTGACTGAGGGCCAATGCAGCAGCACATTGAGCCTGGTATCTCTGACTGAGGGACAGGACAGCAGCACAGTGAGCCTGGTATCTCTGACTGAGGGACAAGGCAGCGGCACCGTGAGCCTGGTATCTCTGACTGAGGGCCAATGCAGCAGCACAGTGAGTCTGGTATCTCTGACTGAGGGACAGGACAGCAGCACAGTGAGGCTGGTATCTCTGACTGAGGGACAGGGGAGCAGCACAGTGAGCCTGGTATCTCTGACTGAGGGACAGGGCAGCAGCACAGTGAGCCTGGTATCTCTGACTGAGGTACAGGGAAGCAGCACAGTGAGCCTGGTATCTCTAACTGAGGGACAAGGCAGCAGCACAGTCAGCCTGGTATCTCTGACTGAGGGACAGGGGAGCATCACAGTGAGCCTGGTATCTCTGACTGAGGGACAGGGCATCAGCACAGTGATCCCGGTATCTCTGACTGAGGGACAGGGCAGTCGCACAGTGAGCCTGGTATCTCTGACTGAGGGACAGGGCAGCAGCACAGTGAGCCTGGTATCTCTGACTGAGGGACAATGCAGCAGCACAGTGAGTCTGGTATCTCTGACTGAGGGACAGGGCATCAGCACAGTGATCCCGGTATCTCTGACTGAGGGACAGGGCAGTCGCACAGTGAGCCTGGTATCTCTGACTGAGGGACAGGGCAGCAGCACAGTGAGCCTGGTATCTCTGACTGAGGGACAATGCAGCAGCACAGTGAGTCTGGTATCTCTGACTGAGGTACAGGGCAGCAGCACAGTGAGCCTGGTATTTCTGACTGAGGTACAGGGAAGCAGCACAGTGAGCCTGGTATCTCTGACTGAGGTACAGGGAAGCAGCACAGTGAGCCTGGTATCTCTGACTGAGGTACAGCGCAGCAGCACAGTGAGCCTGGTATCTCTGACTGAGGGACAAGGCAGCAGCACAGTGAGCCTGGTGTCTCTGGCTGAGGGACAAGGCAGCAGCACAGTGAGCCTGGTATCTCTGACTGAGGGACAGCGCAGCAGCACAATGAGCCTGGTATCTCTGACTGAGGGACACGGCAGCAGCACAGTGAGCCTGGTATCTCTGACTGAGGGACAGGACAGCAGCACAGTGAGACTGGTATCTCTGACTGAGGGACAGGGCAGCAGCACAGTGAGCCTGGTATCTCTGACTGAGGGACAAGGCAGCAGCACAGTGAGCCTGGTATCTCTGACTGAGGGACAGGGCAGCAGCACAGTGAGCCTGGTATCTCTGACTGAGGGACAGGGCAGCAGCACAGTGAGCCTGGTATCTCTGACTGAGGGACAAGGCAGCAGCACAGTGAGCCTGGTATCTCTGACTGTGGTGAAGGGCAGCATCACAGTGAGCCTGGTATCTCTGACTGAGGGACAGGGCAGTCGCACAGTGAGCCTGGTATCTCTGACTGAGGGACAGGGCAGCAGCACAGTGAGCCTGGTGTCTCTGGCTGAGGGACAAGGCAGCAGCACAGTGAGCCTGGTATCTCTGACTGATGGACAGGGCAGCAGCACAGTGAGCCTGGTATCTCTGACTGAGGGACAATGCAGCAGCACAGTGAGCCTGGTATCTCTGACTGAGGGACAGGGCAGCAGCACAGTGAGCCTGGTATCTCTGACTGAGGGACAGGGCAGCAGCACAGTGAGCCTGGTATTTCTGACAGAGGGACAGGGCAGCAGCACAGTGAGCCTGGTATCTCTGACTGAGGGACAGGGCAGCAGCACAGTGAGCCTGGTATCTCTGACTGAGGGACAGGGCAGCAGCACAGTGAGCCTGGTATCTCTGACTGAGGGACAAGGCAGCAGCACAGTGAGCCTGGTATTTCTGACAGAGGGACAGGGCAGCAGCACAGTGAGACTGGTAACTCTGACAGAGGGACAGGACAGCAGCACAGTGAGCCTGGTGTCTCTGACTGAGGGACAGGGCAGCAGCACAGTGAGACTGGTATCTCTGACAGAGGGACAGGACAGCAGCACAGTGAGCCTGGTATCTCTGACTGAGGGACAGGGCAGCAGCACAGTGAGCCTGGTATTTCTGACAGAGGGACAGGGCAGCAGCACAGTGAGCCTGGTATCTCTGACTGAGGGACAGGGCAGCAGCACAGTGAGCCTGGTATTTCTGACTGAGGTACAGGGAAGCAGCACAGTGAGCCTGGTATCTCTGACTGAGGTACAGGGAAGCAGCACAGTGAGCCTGGTATCTCTGACTGAGGTACAGCGCAGCAGCACAGTGAGCCTGGTATCTCTGACTGAGGGACAAGGCAGCAGCACAGTGAGCCCGGTATCTCTGACTTAGGGACAGGACAGCAGCACAGTGAGCCTGGTATCTCTGACTGAGGGACAGGGCAGCAGCACAGTGAGCCTGGTATCTCTGACAGAGGGACAGGGCAGCAGCACAGTGAGCCTGGTATCTCTGACTGAGTGACAGGGCAGCAGCACAGTGAGCCTGGTGTCTCTGGCTGAGGGATAAGGCAGCAGCACAGTGAGCCTGGTATCTCTGACTGAGGGACAGGGCAGCAGCACAGTGAGCCTGGTATCTCTGACTGAGGGACAAGGCAGCAGCACAGTGAGTCTGGTATCTCTGACTGAGGGACAGGACAGCAGCACAGTGAGTCTGGTATCTCTGACTGAGGGACAGGGCAGCAGCAAAGTGAGCCTGGTATCTCTGACTGAGGGACAGAGCAGCAGCAAAGTGAGTCTGGTATCTCTGACTGAGGGACAAGGCAGCAGCACAGTGAGTCTGGTATCTCTGACTGAGGGACAGGGCAGCAGCACAGTGAGTCTGGTATCTCTGACTGAGGGACAGGGCAGCAGCACAGTGAGTCTGGTATCTCTGACTGAGGGACAAGGCAGCAGCACAGTGAGTCTGGTATCTCTGACTGAGGGACAGGGCAGCAGCAAAGTGATCCTGGTGTCTCTGACTGAGGGACAAGGCAGCAGCACAGTGAACCTGGTATCTCTGACTGAGGGACAGGACAGCAGCACAGTGAGACTGGTATCTCTGACTGAGGGACAGGGCAGCAGCACAGTGAGCCTGGTATCTCTGACTGAGGGACAAGGCAGCAGCACCGTGAGCCTGGTATCTCTGACTGAGGGACAGGGCAGCAGCACAGTGAGCTGGTATCTCTGACTGAGGGACAGGGCAGCAGCACAGTGAGCTGGTATCTCTGACTGAGGGACAGGACAGCAGCACAGTGAGACTGGTATCTCTGACTGAGGGACAGGGCAGCAGCACAGTGAGCCTGGTATCTCTGACTGTGGTGAAGGGCAGCATCACAGTGAGCCTGGTATCTCTGACTGAGGGACAAGGCAGCAGCACAGTGAGCCTGGTATCTCTGACTGAGGGACAGGGCAGCAGCACAATGAGCCTGGTATCTCTGACTGAGGGACAGGGCATCAGCACAGTGAGCCTGGTATCTCTACTGAGGGACAGGGAAGCAGCATAGTGAGCCTGGTATCTCTGACTGAGGGACAGGGCAGCAGCACAGTGAGCCTGGTATCTCTGACTGAGGGACAAGGCAGCAGCACAGTGAGCCTGGTATCTCTGACTGAGGGACAGGGCAGCAGCACAGTGAGCCTAGTATCTCTGACTGAGGGACAAGGCAGCAGCACAGTGAGCCTGGTATCTCTGACTGAGGGACAGGGCAGCAGCACAGTGAGTCTGGTATCTCTGACTGAGGGACAGGGCAGCAGCACAGTGAGGCTGGTATCTCTGACTGAGGGACAGGGCAGCAGCACAGTGAGCCTGGTATCTCTGACTGAGGGAGAGGGCAGCAGCACAGTGAGCCTGGTATCTCTGACTGAGGGACAGGGCAGCAGCACAGTGAGCCTGGTATCTCTGACTGAGGGACAGGGCAGCAGCACAGTGAGCCTGGTATCTCTGACTGAGGGACAAGGCAGCAGCACAGTGAGCCTGGTATCTCTGACTGAGGGAGAGGGCAGCAGCACAGTGAGCCTGGTATCTCTGACTGAGGGACAAGGCAGCAGCACAGTGAGCCTGGTATCTCTGACTGAGGGAGAGGGCAGCAGCACAGTGAGCCTGGTATCTCTGACTGAGGGACAAGGCATGACAGGGATGTTGTGAGTTTCGATGTTGTCTCAGAATGAAGGAGCAAGGGGAGATTGAGTGATCATCCTGCATATTCATCCCAGTACAGGCTACAAGCTGTGGTTCCGTGTCTCAGAGCTCAGTGTTCTCACTGCAACATTACAATGAGAGTTCCGAGGACTTTCTAAAGGGCAGCATCGAAGGGCTGAAAGTTCCTCTCAGTGGATTGAAGCTAGGCCATAAGGGTTTGTGGAGCCTGGCACATGTTGGATGTCTGCATGTGTGTGTGTGTGTGAGTGTGGCACATGTGGCCAGTGCCCATGGAGCATCTGGTTTGCTCACAGGAGGTTGTCGGATAAGAAGCTCCATATTAATGAGGCAAGACGTGCAGTTCGTAAGGTCATTAACAAACAATAATCCCCCTTCATATGCAATTCATCGACGCCTGGCAAAAACCTTGCCTCAATGCCCAAAGTTTAGCTGAAAGGTGGAACAAGTTGTTCCTGATTCTGTGGTAGGCCACGCTGGACAATTCTAACATTCTCCTCACCATAGCTCACATTGTTTCGGTCTTGATCAGATTCCACCATATGTTTTGAGTTCCAAGAGTCTTTTCCCGGCATCCACAATATTTTTTTTTCAAAATCGAACCTCTACAGTGCGGGAAGAGGTCAGTCAGCCCATCACGTCTGCACCAACCCTCCAAAGTGTATCCCACTCAAACCCAGTCCCACCCACCCTCCACCCTATCCTTCTCATCCTGTATTGACCACAGCTCACCCGCATCTCCCTGGATATTACAGGGCCATTTAGCATGGCCAATCACCTAACTAGCAACCTTCGGACTGTGTGTGGAAACCACACAGACACGGGGAGAATGTATAGACTCCACACAGTCACCCAAGACTGGAATCAAACCCAGGTCCCTTACGCTGTGAGGCAGCAGTGCTAACCACTGATCCACTGTGCAGCCCCATTGAATCCCTATCATTTAGAAATCTATCCACATCTACCTCGTCAACAACTGAGCTTCCACACTTCTCTGGATGAAGAATTCCAAAGATCCTCAATTCACTGATTGAAGAAATTTCTCCTCATCTCAGAGTTGAATGGCCACCTGTTGTGATCCAAGCTGATGTGACAACTGGTCAAGTCAGATTCCAAACTGAACTCTAGCTTGACTGATCATAAGCTGGATCAAAACAATGACTGCAGATGCTGGAAACCAGATTCTGGATTAGTGGTGCTGGAAGAGCACAGCAGTTCAGGCAGCATCCAAGGAGCAGCGAAATCGACGTTTCGGGCAAAAGCCCTTCATCAGGAATAAAGGCAGTGAGCCTGAAGCATGGAGAGATAAGCTAGAGGAGGGTGGGGGTGGGGAGAGAGTAGCATAGAGTACAATAGGTGAGTGGGGGAGGGGAAGAAGGTGATAGGTCAGGGAGGAGAGGGTGGAGTGGATAGATGGAAAAGTCTGGACAAGTCATGGGGACAGTGCTGAGCTGGAAGTTTGGAACTAGGGTGAGGTGGAGGAAGGGGAAATGAGGAAACTGTTGAAGTCCACATTGATGCCCTGGGGTTGAAGTGTTCCGAGGCGGAAGATGAGGCGTTCTTCCTCCAGGCGTCTGGTGGTGAGGGAGCGGCGGTGAAGGAGGCCCAGGACCTCCATGTCCTCGGCAGAGTGGGAGGGGGAGTTGAAATGTTGGGCCACGGGGTGTCCCGGAGATGTTCCCTAAAGCTGCTACCTTGTTACGGTTGGAGGAGTGGGGTTTGAGGGCAGAGATGTGGACGAGATGCGTTGGAGGGCATCTTTAACCACGTGGGAAGGGAAATTGCGGTCTCTAAAGGAGGAGGCCATCTGGTGTGTTCTGTGGTGGAACTGGTCCTCCTGGGAGCAGATACGGCGGAGGCAGAGGAATTGGGAATACGGGATGACATTTTTTGCAAGAGGTAGGGTGGGAAGAGGTGTAATCCAGGTAGCTGTGGGAGTCGGTGGGTTTGTTGTGTTTTTTTATTTAACATGGTGGTCTTTCACTGAAACATAAGCACAAATGCTGCAATTTGGTTTTAACAATAAAACAGAAGTTTATTACTTCAATGAAAAGACAAAACAAGTTATTTACATTTTTTAAATTCACTCGTGGGATGTAGGCATTGCTGGCTGGCCAGCATTTATTGCCTATTCTGAGTTGCCCTTGTGGCGGTGGTAAGCTGCTTTCTTGAACTGCTGCAGTCCATGAAGTGTTGGTGGACCCACAATGCTGTAAGGGAGGGAGTTCTAGGATGCAACACAATATGGAAGATTTCCAAACACATAGCAAAAAGAAAATCCCATCTGACACAGCACCATCACTTTATAGTTCTCAAGTACCAGTAAACGTTCCTGTCACATCTATAGATTTAACTTAGATTTGATAGCCTTTCCCTCAATTATTCACACAATTGGTCTTCGACTTTATTATGTTCAAACACTTTGGAGTTCAAACTAAACACTTCTGCTCTAGAATTTTCAACCTGAAACTCTTAGACTTGAGATAACCTATTTCCTAACTGTACTGACCGAACTCTCCAGAAGAGATTGTTCTCTCATCTGACCCCAGCCATGTCTTCTTCAAACTGAAAATCAAAAGCTTTCTAATCTATGGGTTTTCAGAAGCAAAAATTCAATTATTGCTTCCTCTAAATCGAAAGTCTTTCTCTCCTTAATTGTAAAACTCTCACAATACAAATAAGCTCGCATCATCATTCAGGAAAGAGAACCCAGTCAGCTGCTCGCTGCCAAATCCTGGTTTAAAAATCCATGCTCCAGGTAAACTGACCCCTTTGTATACATAGACCAAAATCTATATGTCATGACATCAAAATTGAAACTCTAAAATACATGATATTAATATATTTTATCACGCAACTTCCATCTCGCACCCCTTTATTTTGAGACGATGACTCATACTCACGATTCTCAAGCTGGTGTGATCTTTTCATAGAATCCCAACAATGCAGAAAGAGGCCATTTGGCCTATCGAGTTTGCACCAACCATCAGAATAGCATCCCACCCAGAACCCGAACTTATTCCCATAGCCCCTTATTCACCTTGACCAATCCACCTAATCTATACATCCCTGGACACTACAGACAATTTAGCATGGCCAAACCACATAACCTGCACATCCCTGGACACTACGGGACAATTTAGCATGGCCAAACCACATAACCTGCACATCCCTGGACACTACGGGACAATTTAGCATGGCCAATCCACCCTAACCTGCTCATCCCCGGACACTGTGGGTAATCTAGTATGGCCAGTGCACAGAATCTGCACATCCCTGGACACTACAGGCAATTTAGCATGGCCAATCCACCTAACCTGTCCATCTTTGGACTGCGGGAGGGAACTGGAGCACCCGACGGAAACCCATGCAGACATGCGCAAGCTCCACACAGATAGTCTCCTGAGGCTGGGATTGAACCTGGGTCCCTGGTGCTGTGAAGCAGCAGTGCTAACTACAGTACCTTTGTTATCCCAAAATCTAACCTGCCAAGCCCTTCAAGAATGTTTTACATTTCAAAGAGATCATCTCTCATACTCTACTCTTCAGAGAATATATGCCAAGTCTCGTCAATCTCTCCTCAAAGGACAATTGCCTGATTGCAGGCATCCCTGTCATGAACTTTGTTGCACTCCCTCAAAGTCAAAGATATCCTTCTGTAGTTAATGAGGCAAAAGCCTTGTCAAGGTCCTGTATACTTGTAGTAAGAGTTCCTTACTCTTATACTTCACTGTTTTTGGATCCACTATTATTCATCATTTATATCAATGATTTGGATGAGAATATAGGAGGTATGGTTAATAAGTTTGCAGATGACACCAAAATTGGTGTTATCGTGGACTATGATGAATGTTACCTAAGAGTGCAGCAAGATCTTAATCAGATGGGCCTATCACCCGAGAAGTGGCAGATGGAGTTTAATTTAGATAAATGTGAGGTGTTGCATTTTGGTATGGCAAATCAGGGGATGACTTACACAGTTCATCGTAGGGTCCTGGGGAATGTTGTTGAACAGAGGACCGAGGGATGCAGGTTCATCGTCCTTAAAAGTGGCGCCACAGGTAGACAGGCTGGTGAAGAAGGGTTTGGCACGCTTGAGCGCAAGAGTTGGGATGTCATGTTGCGGTTGTACAGGACGTTAATGAGGCCACTTTTAGAATACTGCATACAATTCTGGTCACCTTGCTGTAGGAACGATGTTGTTAAATTAGAAAGGGTACAGAAAATAATTACCAGGATGTTACCAGAACTAGAGTTATAAGGAGAAGCTGGATAGGCTGATACTTTTTTCTCTGGAGCGCCGGAGTCTGAGGGGTGACATTTTAGAGGTTTATAAAATCATGAAGGAGGCGTAGCTAAGGGTAGAGGAGTCCAAAACTAGGAGGCATAGGTTAAAGGTGAGAGAGGAAAGATTTAAAAAGGACCTAGGGACAACTTTTTCACTCAGGGGGTGGTGCATATATGGAATGAGCAGCCAGAGAAAGTGGTCGAGGCTGGTACAGTTACGGCATTTAAAAGACTTTTGGACAGGTACATTATTGGGAAAGTTTTAGAAGATTATAGGCCAAATGCAGGCAAATAGGACTAGTTCAGTTTTGGATACCTGGTCAGCATGGACGAGTTCGACCGAAGGATCTGTTTTCTTCTTGTATCACTCTATGACCCTAAAAACTAACATAACATTTGTAATAAACCCAACCCCATAACATTTGCCTTCTGAACTGCTGACTGGAGCTACATGTTAACTTTCTGTGATTAACGTGCAGGTCCATCCAGGTCCCTCTGATACCAACATGCCTCAGTCTCTTACCATTGAAAAAAATATGCTGCTTTTCTGTTTTGCCTGCCAACATGGATACCTTCACATTTCTGCATATTATTTTCCATCAGTCACATGCTTGCTGCCTCTTTGCACCCATCTCACAAATGACTTGCCTATTTAGTTTTGTATTACCAGCAAACATGGATATGTTATACTTTGACCCTCATCTAAGTTATCAATATATTTTGCAAATATCTGAGCTTTCCAGCGCTAAACCAAGTTTGTAAGCATCATTCCTGACTTAACTTTCCCTGTTTCTCTAAGATTGTACACTTGTGATCTCAAGACTTGATTATTCCAATAATCTCTTGAATAGTTTGTTGTCTACATAAACTGGTTTCTTTCTTTATTTCTTCCTAGGCTGTAGGCATCGCTGAAAAGCCAGCATCTTTCCCTGATTACCTGTACTCTCAAACTGAGTGGCTTACTCGTGTCATTTCAGAGAGCATATAAGGGTCAACCACATTGCTGCGGGTCTAGAATCACATGTAGACCAGATTAGGTAAGGATGGCAGTTTCCTTTGCATGTAGTGATTGTAATAAGCTCAGCCAGGTGGACCTCATAGAATATGAGTTCTCTGACGGGGGGCTGTTAACCTGATCCAATCAGGAAGCCCTGGCTGTCAGAAACATAGTGAATGTCAGGGACATTGGGTTGCTGAATGCCTGACTCGGTGAAAGGCAGTGCTATTGTCAAAGGTTATGCGTTTGTAAATAAAGGGTGATGCGTGATGGGATGCTGGCTTCTGAAGAGTAAGTTCAAAGGCTTTCTACTAAAATCCATGGTTAGTGATGGCACCATTCCTGAGGTAATATTCCAGATTTATTGCCAGCTGGATTTGAACTCCTCTCCACAGAGTACAAGTATAGGACCCTCTTGATAACTAGTCCAGTGATGTTGTCATGACACACTGTTTCCCCAAAGCTCTGTTGCCTGTATTCTATGAGCTACATTAGATCCCAGTCAAGCAATGTCTCACTCTTTAAATGCTCATCCTTGCTTTCAAATACCCCTAACTCTTTCTTAACCTCTTACAGCCTAGACCCCTCCCTATTTCTTTAACCCCCCTCCAGACCCTACACCCCTCCCTATCTCTGTAACCCCCTCCAGCCCCCTACACCCCTCCATACCTCTGTAGCCTCCAACAAGGCCTGCATCCCTCCCGATCTCCAATACCTTCTCCATCCCCCTTCACCCCTCCCTATCTCTGTGTCACCTCCTCCAGACCCTACACATCTCCCGATCTCTGTCACCTCCTCCAGCTTCTACACCCTTCCCTATCGATGTAACCCCCTCCAGTCCATGCATCCCTCCCTATCTCTGCCACCCCCTCCATCCTCTCTTTATCACCTCCTCCAGCTCCTGCATTCTTCGCTCTGTGCTATTACTCTAATGCATTTTGCATGGGATGATCTGCCTGTACTGCATCCAAAACAAAACTTTTTACTGTACCTAGGGACGTGTGACAATATTAAATCAAATCAAATCAAATCAAAAACATCCCTCCTTAACGCTGTCACCTCATCTTAAACCCCTGAAGTATCTGTGCTCCTTCAACAGTGGGTATCCTGTGCACTCTTAATTTTAAAAATTACACAACACCAGGTTATAGTCCAACAGGTTTATTTGAAAGTACAAGCTTTTGGAGCGCTGCTTCTTCATCAGGAAGCTAGTGGGGCAGATCATAGGACACAGAATTTATAGAAAAAGATCAAAGTGTCATACAACTGATGCAACGTATTGAACAAATCTAAATTGCTGTTAAGTCTTTAATCACTTAGAATGGGGGATGCAGGTTCCAATTGATTAACATGCAAATCCCAGAACCGCTTTCAAGTCACAGTCCTGAGATAACTTAAGGTTTTATCAGTATATAGAGAAAAAAAGGTGACATCTCAGCTCAGACAATGCATTAAAGGTGTGAGGTTAGAGTTTGTCTGTATCCCAATCTTGAGTCAGACTGGTTCTACTTCCAAAGTAGGAATTTATAAAATGTTACATTGACTGACTCTTTACAGACTGTGTCCTTTTGAACAAAATAGAATGTATCTGCAAATACAAAGCTGCAAATGTAAATTCACCCCGTACACATGTCTGTGTTTGTGTGTATGCGTGTGACAGAGAGAGAGAGAGTGTGTGGGATGGGGATGCAGGGGGAAGGTGTGGAGAGAGAGTGTGTGTGTGGAACAGAGGGAGAGTGTGTGTATGTGTGTGCACACTTGATAGAGTGTGCGCACAAGGGAGACAGAGTATATGCCTGTGAGAGGGTCTGCGCATGAGTGTGAGTATGTGTGTATGTATCAGAGAAAGTCTGTGTGAGTGTGTCTGTGTGTATGTGTGCTTGTGTGTGAGAGAGAGTGTATGCTGTGGTGGGGTCACCTGAATCCAAGATCCCAGGTTAGTCATCCAAATATTGCACCTGCACCCTCATTCACTTCATTCTCTGCTCTGGATTTCTTTCTGGAAACTCTTCCACCTTTCTTTTCTTCTCTTAAAGCTTACTTGTTTGCCCTGCTTTTTGTCATATTTCCTGATATCTCATGCTGTGTCAAATCCTGTGTGATTATCACTCCTGTGAAATACCTTGAGATACTTTAACACTATACAAATGCAAGTTGTTACTGGATTAGTGGTGCTGGAAGAGCACAGCAGTTCAGGCAGCATCCAACGAGCAGCGAAATCGACGTTTCGGGCAAAAGCCCTCATTCCTGATGAAGGGCTTTTGCCCGAAACGTCGATTTCGCTGCTCGTTGGATGCTGCCTGAACTGCTGTGCTCTTCCAGCACCACTAATCCAGAATCTGGTTTCCAGCATCTGCAGTCATTGTTTTTACCTCAAATGCAAGTTGTTGTTGACTCTTTCACTCACTTCTGCTGTCACCATGAGCTGACAGTAATTTGACATGCTCCTCGGATGCTGCCTGACCTGCTGTGCTTTTCCAGCACCACTCTGATCTAAACTCTGGTTTCCAGTATCTGCAGTCCTCACTTTTGCTGAGTAATTTGACATGTCCTAATCCATCAGGTTAGCATGGTCACACTGGGCTGAATGGCCTCCTTCTGTGCTGTAAATCCTTCTGTACTTCTGTCTAATCCTTGCCCCTTTCCTCTTTCATGGTGTTCAATACTCAAGGTTAAATGCTGGTTAAACAGAGTTTGGTCCTATGCTGTACTACATTTGCACATGGCAAGATCCCACAATCAGTCTTTAGATAATGGCCTGATCGGATTTTTTGAGAGACTAACATCAGAATTGGGAACTTTTGCGGGATATGGCAGTCTGTGTTTATGTACTCATCATAATGAGGCAGTTGATGTCTTGTCAATACTTCAATCCCTTTTGTACAAGAGATGCTGCTCGTGTAATCAGAAAGCACAGAGCTGAGAAACTGCTTTAATTTTCAACCCTGATTAGTGCATACTGCACCTTGTAATCTAATGTGCAGGAACTGTAACAATTAGATCGAGCATCTGCTGACAAACGGCGAACTTATTGCTGAAACCTTGACTGCTGTTTTAAAATTACTCAGGGCCTGAAATGCCAAGATTTTGGAAATTAATGCATTAATGCATTCCTTTCTCCAGGATTTTAAGGCATTAACTCATCTTCACTCAAATAATCTCGAGAGGAATTTCACATGAATACATTAACACATTCATTACTGCTATCATACTGCACAATTTCAAATATTTACCCCCTTCCCAAAAGAAATTTTGCACAGAATGTCCTCAGGTTTCAAGTTATTATCACCGACTGGGGATTGGGCCACTCTGTGATCACAGGGAGCTGAGCCTTCCAATATTACCCATCGACCAGCTATGTGATTGCTTTTTCTTCAACTTGAAGCAGTTTTGGAAGTGTATCAACGCTAAACCAATGGTGTAACTCAGGAGTCAGATTGGCAAGAGCTGTGAGAGCGTGACAAGGACAACAGATGAAAAGCAGGGAGAATGAGAAGTTGAAGGGAATTAGAATTCGTAAGAATGTTGAACTGGAGAAAGTTGATAAATCCCCATGACCTTATGGTCCTCATCCCAGAGTGTTGAAGGAGGTGACTATAAAGATAGTCAAATGTATTGGTGATTATCCTTCAACATTCTACAGATTCTGAAATGATTTCTGCGGATTGGAAGGGAGCAAATGTCACCCCACTATTTAAGAAGGAAGTGATGGAGAAAACAAAGACCTGTGTATGTGTTAGCCTTACAGGGGAGAATGCTAGAACTTTTTCATAAAGAGTGGCATAAATAGACAGCTGGTTTGTACTGATATATTGGGCATAGTCAGCCTGGATTTGCAAAAGGGACATTGTATTTGATTAACATGCTGGAGTTCTTTGAAGATGTTATGAGCAAAAATGTTAAAGGAGAGACAATGTATGTCGTGTACTTAGATTTTCGGTAGGCTTTTGATAAAATCCCCCACAGGAGACTGATTAGAATAATTAAAGCACACAGGATAAAAGTGAATGTACAGGTATGGGTTAATGATTGGCCAACAGACAGAAAATAGAGTGTCGGAATAAATGGGTCAGTCTAACATGGATAGTTTGTGACTAATGGGGTACTGCAAGGATCTGTACTTGGGCCCCAACTGTTCACGTTATATATATCAATGATTTGGAGGTGGGGACCAACATAATATTTCCAAATTTGCAGATTATACAAAGCTGAATGAGAACGTGTGTGGTGAAGTTGATATAATCTGGCTTCAGAATACTTCGACAGACTTAGTGAATAGGCTAGAACATAACACATGGAATATAATTTGGAAAATTGTGAGGTTATCCACTTTGGTAGGAAAAATAGATTTCCAGAGTATTTCTTAAATCGTGAGAGGTTGGAAAATGTAGATGTACAAATGGACTTGCGTGTCCTTGCTAATAAGTCACTGAAGGCTAACATGCAGGTAAAGCAAGCTATTCGGAAGGTTAATGAAACGTTAGCCTTTATTCCAAGAGTAGTGAAGTCTTGCTTCACTTGTGCAGAGCTTGGTTAGACTGCATCTGGAGAACTGCGTGCAGTTTTGGTTGCCTTTATCCCAGGAAAAATATTGTCATAGAGGGAGTGCAACCGAAGTTCACCAGACTTGTTTCTGGGATGGTGGGACTATCTTTACAAAGAGAGATTGGGCAATATTCTCTAGAATCTCAAAGAATGAGTCATGATCTAGTTGAAACTTACAAAATACCGAAAGGAATAGACAGGGTAGCTTCAGGTAAAATATTTCCCCTGGTTGGGGGCACAATTTAAACATAAGGGGGATGCCACATAAGTCCAAGGTGAGGAGAAATTATTTTACTCAGAGGGTGGTGAACCTTTGGAATTCTCTACACAAGAGGGTTGTGAAGATCAGTCTTTGAGTATGTTTAAAGTAGAGATTGATAGATTTCTGATTACTAGTGGCATAAAGGATTTAGGGATAGGTTGAGTGAAATGCATTGAAGTGTTTGATCAGCCATGATTGCATTGAATGGCGGGGCAAGTTCGATGGGCTGAATGGCCCACTGCTGTTCCTTTGTTCTGACATCAAAAATAATAAGAAATGAAGGAAGTCCATTTGATCTCCTTCCATAATACTAACTGTATCATCTCTAGCTGTTTCCCAAATGAGTTTAGTGCCTTGGTCTTAACCAGTCTTTTGGAAATCTTCGAGCCATTCAGTGCAAAGAAATGTTTCCCTGGCACCTGTTCTAAACCTGCCATTTACAAACGTGAATCTTTACCCTCTTTTATACCGGTGGCTTATCTGAAACAAATATTCTGGCTTTCCTTTCCCTATCCTCAGTATCTTAGATTCCTTTATAAAGTTCCCTCGGAGTCAACGATTTTCTGAGCTACACCTCATCCTTCCAGCACAAGGGATCAGCTTCATTGCTTTCCTCTGCACTGACTCCCAAAGCTGGACCATGTATGTCTTGGTAAGCTGGTACATGTTCAGCTGTCAAGTAATCGCAATGCAGTGTTAATCTGAGTTTTAAGTATTTCCCAGGTATTCTACTAATAGCGTTTTGAACGAATTTGACATTTTAGCAAAGCGCTGATTGTGCCCTCTAAATCTTAACTGAAACTTGGAAGCTGGTGTATAGGACTCAGTATATGGACCAGTGTTCCGGTCCAGCTGCAAAGATGTTTTCATTGGGCTTTCACTTGCTGTAGTTTTGGTTGAAGACCCCTATCACACAGCAGAGTCGCAAGGTCGGAGATGCATGTTAAAAACACTGCGTATGAGACTGAAAGCAAAGATGAACAAGTCAATGAGCACTTTTACATTAACAATATTCTTCAATGAGGTGGGACAACTTGAATTGAATATATCTCTCTCCAGAAACACATTTTTGGGGGAAAAAAGTTCAGTATAGTGCTCTTCAAATAAGAAATTACAAATCTATGTTGTATTTTTTATGGCTTCAGAGATCCCACCATATCAGTTCTCTCAGCCCGACAAGGATCAGTTGGACGTTTTTTGTGACAGATCTATCATAGCAAAGCTCTTATTTCTGAAATTGTTCCTCTTCCCAAATCTTGATGCTAATCCTGGCTTTCCAACCTCATTAAAACATTAGGACCAGACAAGTGCTTGAGATCTGACTGCTGCTGAGTACCTTTAAAACATTCTATGGGTAAGCTTTTCTCACCTTACCTGGACTTTTCCATGCTATGTGTTGCAATATACTATGGCCCTTGGATTAAAATATGTTTATGATGGCCTCAGCCTTGATGAATGATATTTTTTCCCTTATTACATACCTTCAAGTCCATTGCTACAACTTTGTTAAAGTCTCCTGCTAGTGGGAGACTCACTATGGAGTGTGATATTGTCCTCCTTTTTTTATACATCTAATTTATCACTGATCTCTTCTTTACATTTACTGTACTCTTCATCCCTTACTCCTGAACCCCTCAGTAGGATTCTTAGCCTTTGAAAAGGTTGATGGGCAAATAACTGATATAATTTTAGGTATTGAGCCTTTTTCACCTTTCAACTTCTGTCAAGTGGCAGATGGAGTTTAATTCAGATAAATGTGAGGTGCTGCATTTTGGGAAAGCAAATCTTAGCAGGATTTATACACTTAATGGTAAGATCCTAGGGAGTGTTGCTGAACAAAGAGACCTTGGAGTGCAGGTTCATAGCTCCTTGAAAGTGGAGTCACAGGTAGATAGGATAGCGAAGAAGGCATTTTGGATGCTCTCCTTTATTGGTCAGGGTATTGAGTACAGGAGTTGGGAGGTCATGTTGTGGCTGTACAGGACATTGGTTAGGCCACTGTTGGAATATTGTGTGCAATTCTGGTCTCCTTCCTATCGGAAAGATGTTGTGAAACTTGAAAGGGTTCAGAAAAGATTTACAAGGATGTTGCCAGGGTTGGAGGATTTGAGCTATAGGGTTAGACTGAACAGGCTGGGGCTGTTTTCCCTGGAGCGTCGGAGGCTGAGGGGTGACCTTATAGAGGTTTACAAAATTATGAGGGACATGGAAAGGGTAAATAGGCAAAGTCTTTTCCCCAGGGTCGGGGAGTCCAGAAATAGAGGGCATAGGTTTAGGGTGAGAGGGGAAAGATATAAAAGAGACCTAAGGGACAACTTTTTCACATAGAGGATGGTACGTGTATGGAATGAGCTGCCAGAGGATGTGGTGGAGGCCGGTACAATTGCAACATTTGGATGGGTATATGAATAGGAAGGGTTTGGAGGGATATGGGCCGGGTGCTGGCAGGTGGGACCAGAATGGGTTGGGATATCTGGTCGGCACGGACAGGTTGGACCGAAGGGTCTGTTTCCGTGCTGTACATCTCTATGACTCTATAATATTTTGATTCGAGAATTTGGATATCGTTAAAGAAACACAATAATGTTTAGATTGTGTAAACTGTAAATCTACTGACCCTCCAAAAACGGTTGTCTTGTGTACCAAGTACAGTTTCATTTGAGCCTTTTCATAGACAGCCCGCTGAACAGCAAAGATATTCACTTGACATGATGTCAATGCTGATAAAGTGTTTTACACAAGCTACTTACAGGGAATCGTCACTCCTTTTAGTGATAGCAGCCATTGAGGCACAAAGGCTGCTGGGAATGAATATTGTTGCAAGAATATTTTTAATGGCTTCTGACATATGTCACAAAAATGTGTTTCTTTCTGAAAACACGATCTAAATGTTGTTCTCCCTTTACATTGGCATTCTTGTGAATTGTCCTATCAAGTGCAAGATGAAAAGCATTGCCAAAATCCACCTTTTTCAGCATTACTGTCCTAGCAAATTTGTGACTATGTTGACCTTAAAGCCAGGGCAGAAAGTCAGAACCATTGTCATCAGAGAAATAGATCCACCAGATCCTATATTGCCAGAATGCCTGAGGAGATATTCAGGAGGACCATAAGATCATAAGACATAGGAGCAGAAATTAGGCTATTCAGCCCATTGAGTCTGCTCCATCGTCCAATCATGGGTGATAAGTTTCTCATCCCCATTCTCCTGCTCTTTCCCCATAACCCTTGATCCCCTTGATACACAAGAACCTATCTATCTCAGAGGAACAGGAAATTCTTGATCTTTCTTGAGCCAAGGAATGAAACTGACGATACATGTACTGCATAGTGCACAGAGTAGAATATGATAATTCCAGACATGGGACAACATTCTTATCCTAGCTTTGAATACAAGCAAAGCAGATGAGGATAATCAGAGTTACAGATTCTTTAAATTCACTTGCGGGGCATGGGCGTCACTGGCTGGGCTGATATTTATTGACCGTGCCTAATCGCCCTCTTGAGAAAGTGGCGGTGAGCTGCCTTCATGAACCACTACAGTCCATAGGGAGTATGGGAGGGCGTTAGGGAGGGAATTCCAGGAGTTTGACCCAGTGACACTGAAGGAACAGTGATATATTTCAGGGATCAGTGTTGGGACTGCAATTATTTACAATTTACATAGTTATGGTCCTGTTCGCCGAGCTGGGAATTTGTCTTGCAAACGTTTCGTCCCCTGTCTAGGTGATATCCTCAGTGTTTGGGAGCCTCCTGTGAAGCGCTTCTGTGATGTTTCCTCTGGCATTTATAGTGATTTGAATCTGCCGCTTCCGGTTGTCATTTACATAGAATGATTTGGAATTGGGGACCACGTGTAGTGTGTCAAAGTTTATGGATGATACTAAGATGAGTGGTAGAGCAAAGTGTGCAGAGAACTGTGAAACTTTGCAGAAGGATATAAATAGTTTAAGTGAGTGGGGCAAAGGTCGGGCAGATGGAGTACAATGTTGATAAATGTGAAGTCATCCATTTTGGTAGGAATAACAGTAAAAAGGACTATTATTTGAACAGCAAATCTTGTAGCAGGCTGCTGTGCAGAGGGACCTGGGTGTCCTTGTGCATGAATCACAGAAGGTTGGTTTGCAGGTGTAACAGGCAATTAAGAAGGCAAATGGAATTTTGTCCTTCATTGCTGAAGGGATTGCGTTTAAAAGCAGGGAGGTTATGTTGCAGCTGTACAAGGTGAGGCCACACCTGAACTCGGTTGATTACGGAGTTAAGGGTTATGAGGAGACACTGAGTAGATTGGGATTATATTCATTGGTATTTAGAAGAATGAGGGGGGATCTCACAGAAACATATAAAATTATGAAGGGAATAGAGAAGATAGAAGCAGGGAGGAGGTTTCCACTGGTGGGTGAACTAGAATAAGAGGGTATCACCTCAAAATATGGGGGAGCAGGTTTAGGACTGAAATAAGGAGGAACTTCTTTACCCAAAGGGTTGTGAATCCGTGGAATTCCTGCCCAGGGAAACAGTTGAGGCTTCCTCAATGAATGTTTTTAAAGTTAAGATAAATAATTTTTTGAACAATAAAGGAATTAAGGGTTAGGGTGAGAGGGTAGGTAGGTGGAGCTTAGGCCATGAAAAGATTTGCCATGATCTTATTGAATGGTGGAGCGGGCTCGAAGATGGCCTACTCCTGTTCCTGGTTCTTATATTCTTATGTAAGTCAGGATGGTGAGCAGCTTGGATGTGAACTTACAGGTGCTGGTGTTCCCATGTATCTGCTGCCCTTGTCCTTCCAGATGATAGTGGTAATGGGTTTGGGAAATGTGGTCTAAGGGTCTTTGGTGAATTTCTGCAATGCATCTTGTAGATACTATACACTGCTGCTACTGAGTGTCAGTGGTAGAGAGAGGGGAAATGTGTCGTTGTGGTGCCAATTAAGTGGGCTGTTTTGTCCTCAGTGGTGCTAAGCTTCTTGAGTGTTATTCAAGCTGCACTCGTCCAGGTACATAGGGCATATTCCATCACACTCCTGACTTGGGCCTTGTAGATGGTGGACAGGCTTTGGGGAGTCAGGAGGTGAGTTACTCACTGCAGTATCCCTAGCCTCTGACCAGCTCTTGTCGCAACTGTATTTACGCAACTGGCAAATCCAGTTGAGTTTCAGGTCAATGATAACTCCCAGGATGTTGTTAGTGGGGAATTCAATGATGTTAACACCATTGAATGTCAAGGGGCGGTGGTTAGATTGTCTTTTATTGGAGATGGTCATAGCCTGGCATTTGTGTGGCATGAATGTTACTTGCCACCTGTCAGCCCAAACCTGGATATTGTCCAGATCTTGTTGTATTTGAACATGAACTGCTTCAGTATCTGAGGAGTTGTGAATGGTGCTGAACATTGTGCAATCATCAGCGAACATCCCCACTTCTGACCTTACGATGGAGGGAAGGTCATTGATGAAGCAGCTGAAGATGGCTGGGCTGAGGACACTACCCTGAGGAACTCCTGCAGAGATGTCCTGGAGCTAAAATGACTGACCTTTAACAACCACAACTGTCTTCCGATGTTTCAGACATGACTCCAACCACTGGAGAGTTTGCTCCCTGATACCTATTGATTCCAGTTTTGCTCGGGCTCCTTGATGCCACACTTGGTCGAATGCGGCCTTGATGTCAAGGACTGTCACTCTCCCCTCCTCTCTGGAATTCAGCTCTTTTGTCCATGTTTGAACCAAGGCTGTAATGAGGTCAGGAGCTGAGTGACCCTGGTGGAACCCAAACTGGGCATCACTGAGCAGGTTATTGCTGAACAGGTGCTGCTTGATAGCACAGTGGATGACACCTTCCATCACTTTACTGATGATCGAGAAGTAATTGGCCAGGTTAGGCTTGTCCTTTTTCTGTACAAGACATACCTGAGCAATTTTCCACATTGTCGGGTAGATGCGAGTGTTGTAACTGTACTGGAAGAGCTTGGCTAGGGGAGCAGCAGGTTCTGGAGCACAAGCCTTCAGTACACTTGCTGGAATGTTGATAGGGCCCATAGTCTTTGCAGTATCCAGTGTCTCCAACTGTTTCTTGGTATCATGTGGAGGGAATCAGATTGGCTGAAGAGATGCTGGGGACCACTGGAGGAGGCCAAGATGGACCAGCCACTCGGCACTTCGGGCTGAACATTGTTGTAAATGCATCAACTTTATCTTTTGTATTGATGTGCTGGGCTCCCCCATCACTGCGGATGGGGATATTTGCAAATGATCTCGACCTGTGGTGTTTGGACTTTGATGGGGATGGGAAATGATGTGATCGTGGTAATAATGATGTGAGACGATGCAAGACTGTGGAAGTAAGCAAAAGTGAACAACTGGAAAATGTAGACCAAGTAGAGAAAAACTGGGGGAAGGGGTGTGATGCAGTGTAATGAGATTCATGTAAATCATAATGGTGTAACTTATCGCATGACCGACATTAGTGAGAGAGAAGACTTCAGTCTCAACTGACAATGTGAGGAGAGAGGTCTCAGAAACTATCCTACAGAGTCGTATTTGAGAATCTACTATGTACAAATGGAAATGAAGGAGCATGATAGTAAGGAGGGGAAGAGTCTTACTTCGGGATAAGGGGAAAGCAGTCACAGGACAGTGCAGACACCCACAGCCTGAAATACTCCACATAAGTGTCTCAACATACAGCTATAAGCACTGGCTGAAAGCACAAGATAAAGCACATTGTCCTTACGCATATCTGTTTCTCTTTAATAATTTTATTCTTAAAGTGTTTATCTCATCCCCTCTTCAATGTCATGATTGCCTCAGTTTACTTAACCACTTGCAGTAATGCAGTGAACATCCATACTCACCTTTAGAATTGAAAATATTTCTTCTTCCCTCCATTTTATGCTTTCTTGTATTAATCCACATTAAATCCCCCACCCATTATTAATTCACTGTCCAATAGTCATTCATGTCATTGAATCTGGCATGGGGTGGCACGGTGGCTCAATGGTCAGCCCTACTGCTGCACAGTGCCAGGGACCTGGGTTTGATTCCTTCCTTGGGTGACTGTGTGGAGTTTGCGTGTTCTCCCCGTGTTTATGTGAGTTTCCTCCCACAATCCAAAAGATGTGTAGGTTAGGTGAATTGGCCATGCTAAATTGCTCATAGTATTAGGTGCACTAGTCAGGGGTAAATATCGGTTAGGGGAATGGGTCTGGGTGGGTTACTCTTCGGAGGGTCGGTGTGGGCTTGTTGGGCCGAAGGGTCTGTTTCCACACTGTAGGGAATCTAATCCTTTTATAACATGGAACATTCCTATTAGATCCTACTCCTAGCTTTTCTGCTCCAATGAATCCAGCCTTAGTTTTTTGTTTCCGTTTTTCTATCCTTTACATCTTCCCGCGAGATATATCTATTTCATTTTCTATCAGAACCAAGGGAGTTGTCTATGTTTAAAAACAAATGGTCTTACTCTTCTAAGGTTAATACCACTTTAAAAAAAAGTACTGGAAGACGAAAATAATTATCTTGCTGAAATCAGACAATATTTATGCTCGAGATTGTGAATTCGGCTAATGTGTAGAGTTAGATATGAATACATGTAGAGTGTGATTTATATTCTATGTGTGGGCTGGGCTGAGCAGTCACAAGCAGCAAAATTCAAAGTGACTGATAGTCATACCACAGAGGGATATAAATTGTGGGTAGTGTGTCTTCATAATGTATTCTGTTTCAATAACATGTTTATAATGTTGATGATCTTGCAGATTTCCTAATTTACACAAGAAGATGCTAGGGTGGCTGGGTCAGATACCAAATCCCAAAGTTCAGGGTAAACCTGCCTACACTGCTCCACTGAAAGATTTGCCTCCCATCTCAGAAGCTGTTGTCGGCAAACTGAGATTCCCCAGATGATTTTTAAGGTATATAGTTTAAACAATAATGTTGTAAACTAGCAGTCTGGTCAATTGGGTGAAGATAAAGGAGGTTGTGCTGGGACTGGTGAGCTGAGAGCAATGTGATTGGTTGATAGGTCTGGGAAACAGAAGGGTGCAGGCAGAAGGCATGACCTTATTCCCTAAGTGGGTCTCTAAATCTGCTTGTGGCTCCTGGCCCTGCAGAGGTGGGCTTGTCCCAGCCTCTCAGCCCGATCTGGTTCCTATTTACCTAACCTGGAGTATTGTGTGCAGGTTTGGTCTCCTCTGAGAAATTATGTTCTGGCGATTGAGGGAATTAAGCAAAGGTTTGCCAGACTGATTCCTCAATAGGACTGACCTACGAAGAGAGACTGGATCAGTTAGGATTATATTCATTGGCATTCTGTAGAATGGGAGGTGGGGGTGGGGGGAATCCCATAGCAATTTATAAAATTCCAACAGGACTACACAGGAAGGATGTTCCCGATGACCAGCGAGTCCAGAACCAAAGGTCTAAGGGTATGGGGTAGACTATTTAGGACTGAAATGAGGAGAAATTTCTTTCTCCTGAGAGTGAAAGCCTGTGGAATTGTCTGTCATAGAAAGCAGTTGAAGTCAAAACATTGAACGTTTTCAAGAAGGAGTTGGATATAGTTCTTAGTGTTAAAGGGTTCAAAAGGTTTGGGGAGAAAGTGGGAACAGATGACTGAGTTGGATGATCAGCTATGATCATGTTTACTGCTGGACTAGGTTTGAAGGGCTGAATGGTCTACTCGTATTTTCTGTGCTTCTATGTTTCCAACGTATACTGACTGCTGATGCTACTCAGCATGGGAGTCTGGCATTCTCCCAGTGCTGCTATCAATCACTTTGTTTGATTGCTTGCCCATCACTCCCCCTCCCCAAACATTGCTCAGTAACAATCCTGGGTGCTTACCTCTCCTCCAGTTCTGAAATTGGTCCAACGATCAATCATGGAGCAAAGAGGGACCCTACAATCATACAGAGATGAAAGCCATTGATAGTAATATTAAACATGATTTTCTTTTCCTTACTAATCTGTTGATGAATGCTAATCTGGCAATTCTTCAAGTCTTTTCACAGGATCAAATGCACTTTAACAACCTATCTCATAATATTCTATGATTGTGGCTCAGCGATGGTTCCTCATATAACCTGGCTTTGATTTATAAATGGCACTGGAGAACATTTACGTCCAGAAATCAGGTCCCACGGTGATGATAAGAAAACCAATTTGAAAGAAATTCATTGGCTTGTATTCTTTTTTCAAACATACATTGAAAAGTCTTGAGAATGGACTTTGGTTCGTAGTGCAGGACAATACAAACAAATAACAAGGGGAGACCACTCAGCCCTTTGAGCCTGTTCTGCCATTCAATAAGATCGCGGCTGATCTGATTTTAACCTCATCTCTACATTCCTGCATATCCCCCAATAATCTTTCATCCCCCTTGGTCATCAAGAATCTATCTCCCTCTGCCTTCAACACATTGAACAATTCTGCATCCACTGCCTTTTGAGGAAGGGAATTCCAAAGACTCTCAACCCTCAGAGAGAAAAAAAACGTTTCCTCTCTTCTACCTTAAACGGGCGACTCCTTATTTTTGAACAATGACCCCTAATTCTAGATTCTCCCACAAGAGAGAGGCCAGGTGTCAGATATTTGGATCATTGGGATACATTCTGGGGAAGGTGGGACCTGTACATGAAGGAAGGGTTACACCTGATTTGGAGGGGCACCAATATCCGGTCAGGAGGTTTGCTAGAGCTCTTCAGGAGGGTTTCAACGAGATTGGCAGGGGGATGGGAACCAGAGCTCCAGATCTCAGGATGGAGTAACTAGTGAACAGCAGATATGGCGTGCAGAGAGTCCGTGAGGAGGGATAGATATTTGATAGGGCAAAGTTGCAGTCAGTGTGATGAGTTGAAGTGTCTATTTTAATGTAAGAAGTATCAGGAATAAGGGTGATGAACTTAGAGCTTGGATCAGTACTTGGAACGATGATGTTGTGGATATTACGGATACTTGGATATCATAGGGGGAGGAATGGTCGTTGGATCTTCCAGGGTTTAGATGTTTCAAAAGGAATAGAGGGGGAGTTAAAAGGGGTGGGTGAGTGGCATTGCTAATCAGGGATAGTGTCACAGCTGCAGAAAGATAGGTGGTCGAGGAGGGTTTGTCCACAGAGTCAGTATGGGTGGAAGTCAGAATCAGGAAAGGAGCAGTCACTTCATTGGGAGTTTTCCACAGATCCCCCCCCCCGCCTCCCACAAATTGCAACAGAGACATCGAGGAGCAAATTGGGAGGCAGATTTTGGAAAGGTGCAGAATTAACAGGGTTATTGTTATGGGTGACTTTAACTTCCCTAATTTTGATTGGAACTTCCTTAGTTCAAATAGTTTGGCTGGGATAGTTTTTGTCAGGTGTGTCCAGGAAGGATTCCTAACTCAATATGTAGATAGGCCGACTAGAGGGGAGGCCATATTGGATTTGGTGCTTGGCAACGAACCAAGCCAGCTGTCAGATCTCTTGGTGGGAGAGCATTTCGGTGATAGTGATCACAACTCCATGCCCTTTACTATACCCATGGAGAGGGATAGGAGCAGACGGTATGGGAAAGTATTTAATTGGGGGAGGGGGAATTACTATGATATTAGGCAGGAACTGGGGCACCCAAATTGGGAACAGATGTTCTCAGGGAAATGCACGACAGAAATGTGGAGGTTGTTTAGGGAGCACTTGCTGATCGTGCTGGACAGGTTTGTCCCTCTGAGGCAAGGAAGAGATGGTAGGGTGATGGAATCTTGGGTGACAAGGGATGTGGAACATTTAGTCAAGAGGAAGAAGGAAGCTTACTTAAGTTTGAGGAGGCAATGATCAGACAGGGCTCCAGAGGGTTACAAGGTAGCCAGGAAGGAACTGAAGAATGGACTTAAGAGCCAGAAGGGGACATGAAAAAGCTTTAGTGGGTAGGATTAAGGAAAACGCTAAGGCATTTAGACTTGTGTGAGGAACAAGAGGATAGCCAGAGTGAGGATAGGTAATCAGGGATAGGAGAGGGAACTTGTGCCTGGGGTTGGAGGAGGTAGGGGAGGTCCTCATTGGATACTTTGCTTCAGTATTCGCTACTGAGAGGGACCTTGACACTTCTGAGGACAGCGTGAAACAGACTGATAGGCTCAAACAGGTTGATGTTAAGAAGGAGGATGTGCTGGAAACTTTGGAAAACATAAAGATAGATAAGTCCCCTGGGCCAGATGGGATAGACCCAAGGTTGCTACAGGAAGTGATGGAAGAGATATCCGCGCCTTTGGCGATGGTCTTTGCATCCTCACTGTACACTGGAGCCGTGCCAGATGATTTGAGGGTGGCAAACGTTATTCTTTTGTCATCCAAGATGGAGGACGGGAAAATTTTCTGGCTGGTGTTGGAGGTGATTTCCTCGAATTCTAGGGGCAACAATTACAGTTTTATATGCTGTTGCATTGTTTTGGAACTTTGAGGAAAAAGGTCAAAAGCAACAACACATTTAGAAGAGAGAGGAACAGACAAGGGCAGGTAATGCAGGAGAGAGAGAATGAAACCCACACTGCTAACTGACACACAGTGAACCTGCACAGTTACTGCCTTTGCTGTTTGACTTCATGTATGGCTGGACATCGGAGTGCGGTTGGGAAAATGAACAAACGGTGAACTTCACAACAGATCTTGGAGGAACCTGTTTGGGAGAGGTCACAGCACAGAAACAGATAAGTGAATAGTTTAAGTGTGACCATACAGTAAGTCTGCAGTAGTGACTAGAGTGGGTCCTTTCTTGATTATATGTTTTATTGAGATATGTCTCTTGATTAAACTTAAAAATATAAGCTGTAAGCATTAAGAGAGCCTGGAGCAGTGTTTTGCAGAGGAATAAGACAGTGCTATTTTCTGCTAGATTGAAAGAAGCAAAAATGGCCTTTAGTAGAGTGATATGCGCTTCTTGTCGGATGTGGGAGTTTAGGGAGAGTTTACAGGTTACTGAGGATTATATCTACAATAAATGCCGTTGGTTGTGAATCCTATCAGATCGAATGGATCAGTTGGAGAGGCAGTTAGAGGCAATGAGGAACTTACAAGAGCAAGGGGGTGTGATGGATGGCAGATATAGGAAGGGAGAAAAGTTGTAGATACAGTCACATAGATGGGTTAACTCCAGGCAAGGTAAGAGGGGTAGGCAGGTAGTGCAGGAGTCTTCTGTGGCTATCCCCATTTCAAACAAGTATGCTGTTTTGGAAAATGTAGGGGGTGGTGGAGTCTCAGGGGAATGTCGCACGAACAGCCAAGTATCTGGTACCAAGACTGGCTGCCATGCGATGAGGAGTACGTCAGATTCCAAGAGATCAATTGTGTTAGGGGACTCTCTAGTCCGAGGTACAGGCAGATGTTTCTGTGGCCAGCAGTGAAAAACCAGAATGGTGTGTTGTTTCCCTGGTGCCAGGATCAAGGATGCCTCAGAGAGGGTGCAGAATATTCTTAGGGGGAGAGGGCCCAGCAGGAGGTCATTGTCCACATTGGAAGGGAAAAGGTTGAGATTCTGAAGGGAGATTACAGAGAGTTAGGCAGAAATTTAAAAAGGAGGTCCTTGAGAGTAGTAATATCTGGATTACTCCCAGTGCTACGAGCTAGTGAGGGCAGGAATAGGAGGATAGAGCAGATGAATGCATGGCTGAGGAGCTGGTGTATGGGAGAAGGATTCACATTTTTGGATCATTGGAATCTCTTCTGGGGTAGAAGTGACCTGTACAAAAAGGACGGATTGCACCTAAATTGGAAGGGGACTAATATACTGGCAGGGAGATTTGCGAGAGCTGCTGGGGAGGATTTAAACTAGTAAGGTGGGGGGGGTAGGACCCAGGGAGATAGTGAGGAAAGAGATCAATCTGAGATGGGTACAGCTGAGAACAGAAGTGAGTCAAACAGTCAGGGCAGGCAGGGATAAGGTAGGACTAACAAATTAAACTGCATTTATTTCAATGCAAGGGGCCTAACAGGGAAGGCAGATGAACTCAGGGCATGGTTAGGAACATGGGACTGGGATATCGTAGCAATTACAGAAACATGGCTCAGGGATGGGCAGGACTGGCAGCTTAACGTTCCAGGATACAAATGCTACAGGAAGGATAGAAAGGGAGGCAAGAGAGGAGGGAGAGTGGTGTTTTTGATAAGGGAGAGTATTACAGCTGTGCAGTGGGAGGATATTCCCAGAAATACACCCAGGGAAGGTATTTGGGTTGAACTGAGAAATAAGAAAGGGATGATCAACTTATTGGGATTGTATCATAGACCCCCTAATAGTCAGAGGGAAATTGAGAAACAAATTTGTAAGGAGATCTCAGCTATCTGTAAGAATAATAGGGTGGTTATGGTAGGGGATTTTAACTTTCCAAACATCGGCTGGGACTGCCATAGTGTTAAAGGTTTAGATGGAGAGGAATTTGTTAAGTGTGTACAAGACAATTTTCTGATTCAGTATGTGGATGTACCTATTAGAGAAGGTGCAAACCTTGATCTACTCTTGGGAAATAAGGCAGAGCAGGTGACTGGAAGTGTCAGTGGGGGAGCACTTTGGGGCCAGTGACCATAATTCTATTCGTTTTAAAATAGTGATGGAAAAGGATTGACCAGATCTAAATGTTGAAATTCTAAATCGGAGGAAGGCTAATTTTGATGGAATTAGGCAAGAACTTTCAAAAGCTGATTGGGGACAGATGTTCGCAGGTAAAGGGATGGCTGGAAAATGGGAAGCCTTCAGAAATGAGATAATGAGAGTCCAGAGAAAATATATTCCTGTCAGGGTGAAAGGAAAGGCTGGTAGGTATAGGGAATGCTGGATGACTAAAGAAATTGAGGGTTTGGTTAAATGAAGAAGGAAGCTTATGTCAGGTACAGACAGGATAGATCGAGTGACTCCTGAGAAGAGTATAAAGGCAGTAGGAGTATACTTAAGTGGGAAATCAGGAGGGCAAAACGGGGACATGAGATAGCTTTGGCAAATAGAATTAAGGAGAATCCAAAGGGTTTTTACAAATATATTAAGGACAAAAGGGTAATTAGGGAGAGAATAGGGCCCCTCAAAGATCAGCAAGGCGGCCTTTGTGTGGAGCTGCAGGAGGTGGGGGAGATACTAAATGAGTATTTTGCATCAGTATTTACTGTGGAAAAGGACATGGAAGATATAGAATGCAGAGAAATAGATGGTGACATCTTGAAAAATGTCCATATTACAGAGGAGGAAGTGCTGGATGTCTTGAAACTCACAAAAGTGGATAAATCCCCAGGACCTGATCAGGTGTACCCGAGAACTCTGTGGGAAGCTAGAGAAGTGATTGTTGGGCCTCTTGCTGAGATATTTGTATCATCGATAGTCACAGGTGAGGTGCCGGAAGACTGGAGGTTGGCAAACGTGGTGCCACTGTTTAAGAAGGGCGGTAAAGACAAGCCAGGGAACTATAGACCAGTGAACCTGACATCGGTGGTGGGCAAGTTATTGGAGGGAATCCTGAGGGACAGGATGTACGTGTATTTGGAAAGGCAAGGACTAATTAGGGTTAGCCAACATGGCTTTGTGCGTGGGAAATCATATCTCACAAACTTGATTGAGTTTTTTGAAGAAGTAACAAAGAAGGTTGATGAGGGCAGAGCAGTAGATGTGATCTATATGGACTTCAGTAAGGCGTTCAACAAGGTTCCCCATGGGAGACTGGTTAGCAAGATTAGATCTCATGGAATACTGGGAGAACTAGCCATTTGGATACAGAACTGGCTCGAAGGTAGAAGACAGAGAGTTGTTTTTCAGATTGGAGGCCTGTGACCAGTGGAGTGCCACAAGGATCGGTGCTGGGTCCACTACTATTCATCGTTTATGTAAATGATTTGGATGTGAACATAAGAGGTACAGTTAGTAAGTTTGCAGATGACACCAAAATTGGAGGTGTAGTGGACAGCAAAGAAGGTAACCTCAGATTACAACAGGATCTGGATCAGATGGGCCAATGGGCTGAGAAGTGGCAGATGGAGTTTAATTCAGATAAATGTGAGGTGCTGCATTTTGGGAAAGCAAATCTTAGCGGGACTTACACACTTAATGGTAAGGTCCTAGGGAGTGTTGCTTAACAAAGAAACCTTGGAGTGCAGGTTCATAGCTCCTGGAAAGTAGAGTTGCAGGTAGATAAGATAGTGAAGAAGGCGTTTGCTATGCTTTCCTTTATTGGTCAGAGTATTGAGTACAGGAGTTGGGAGGTCATTTTGCAGCTGTACGGGATATTGGTTAAGCCACTTTTAGAATATTGCGTGCAATTCTGGTCTTCCTATCGGAAGGATGTTGTGAAACTTGGAAGGGTTCAGAAAAGATTTACAAGGATATTGCCAGGGTTGGAGGATTTGAGCTATAGAGAGAGATTGAACAGGCTGGGGCTATTTTCCCTGGAGCATCGGAGGCTGAGGGGTGACCTTATAGAGGTTTATAAAATCATGAGGGGCATGGATAGGGTAAATAGACAAAGTCTTTTCCCTGGGGTGGGGGAGTCCAGAACTAGAGGGCGTAGGTTTAGGGCGAGAGGGTAAAGATATAAAAGAGACCTAAGAGGCAAAGTTTTCACGCAGAGGATAGTACGTATATGGAATGAGCTGCCAGAGAAATTGGTGGAAGCTGGTACGATTGCAACATTTAATTGGCATCTGGGTGGGTATATGAATAGGAAGGGTTTGGAGGGATATGGGCCGGGTGCTGGCAGGTGGGACGAGATTGGGTTGGGATATCTGGTCGGCATGGACGGGTTGGACCGAAGGGTCTGTTTCCATGCTGTACATCTCTATGACTCTATGACTGTAAGATAGGGAATAGGGATAATGCTGAGAATTACAGACCAGTCAGTCTTAAGTCAGTCTTAAGTCTCTCGTTGGTAAATTGTTGGCGAGGGTTCTGAGAGACAGGATTTATGATTACTTGGAAAATCATAGTATGATTAGAGATAGTCAGCATGGCTTTATGATGGGACACACACACCTTCTTGAATTCTTTGAGGATGTGACAAAACACATTGATGAAGGTGGAGCAGTGGATGTGATGTACATGGATTTTAAGGTTCCCCATGGTAGGCTCATTCAGAAAGTAAGGAGGCTTGGGATAGAGGGAAATCTGGCTGTCTGGATACAGAATTGGCTGGCCTATAGAAGACAGAGGGTGATGTAGATGGAAAACATTCAGCCTGGGGCTCGGTGACCAGTGGTGTTCCACAGGGATTGGTTCTGGCACCTCTGCTCTTTGTGATTTTTATAAATGACTTGGATAAGGAAGTGGAAGGGTAGGTTATTAAGTTTGCTGATGACACAAAGGTTGGTGGATCGTGTGGAGATCTGTTGTAGGTTGCAGTGTGACACTGACAGGATGCAGAACTGGGCCGATAAGTGGCAGATGGAGTTCACCCTGGAAAAGTGTGAAGTGATTCATTTTGGAAGGTTGAATTTGAATACAGTATACAAGATTAAAGGCCAAACTTTTGGCAGTGTGGAGGAACAGTGAGATCATGAGCTTCATGTCCATGGATCCCTCAAAGTTGCAACCCAAGTTGATAGGTATGTCAAGAAAACGTATGATGTGTTGGCTTTCATTTGTAGGGGGATTGAGTTTAAGAGCTGTTTGGTTATGCTGCAGCCCTTTAGAGCCCTGCTTAGACCACTCTTGGAATATTGTATTCAGTTCTGGGTGCCTCATTATAGGAAGGATGTGGAAGTTTTCGAGAGGGTGCAGAGGAGATTCCCCAGGATGCTGCCTGGACTGGGAGGGCAGGTCTTATGAAGAGAGGTTGAGGGAGCTAGGGCTTTTCTCATTGGAGCGAAGAAGGATGAGAGATGATTTGACAGAGGTGTATAAGATGATGGGAGGCATAGATCGAATGGATAGACAGAGACTTTTTCCCAGGGCGGAATTGGCTAGCACAAAGGGACATAATTTTAAGGTGATTGGAGGAAGGTTTAGGGGAGATGTCAGAGGTAGGTTCTTTACACAGAGAGTGGTGGGTGCGTGGAATGCATTCCCAGCAGTGGTAGTCAAGTCAGATACATTTGAGACATTTGGATTTAAGCGACTCTTGGATAGGCACATGGATGATAGTCAAATCAAGGGTATGTTGATCTTAGAGTAGGATAAAAGGTCAGCACAACATTGAGGGTTGAAAGGCCTAGACTGTGCTGTACTGTTCTATGTTCTATATTCAATAAGAGGAAACATCCTTTCCACATCCACCATGTCAAGTCCCCTCAGAATTCTATGTCTTTCAATCAAGTTACTTCTGACTCTTTTCAACTCCAGAGGAGACCGGCCTAGCCTATCCAGCCTTTCCTCATGAGAAAATCCGCTCTTTCCAGGAGTCCTCCAGTCTGTGGGGTGCTCAGGTGGAAGGTGAGGTGTTGTTCTCTAATAGGAGCTGTGGTTTGTTTTGGCAATGGAGGAAGCCAAGGATGGTCATGTCAGAAATGGAGTGGTTGGGGGAATTAAAATGGGTGGTGACTGGGAGGTCCAGTCGGCCCCTGTGGGCCCGGCTGAGATGTTTGGTGAGCCGTTCCCTCAGTTTACGTTTGGTCTCCCCGATGTAGAGAAGACCACATCGGGAGCACATGATGCAGTATAAACTAGGTTGGAAGAGAGGCAGGTGAATCTCTGTCTCACCTGCAAGGACTGTTTAGGGCCCTGTATGGAGTTGAGGGGGGTGGTGTACCAGCAGGTTTTGCATTGTTTCTGGTTGCAGGGGAAGGTACCTGGGGGTTCAGTGTTGGGGGTGGCGTGAACCAAGGACTGTCAAAGGGAATGGTCCTTGCGGAAGGCAGAGAGGGGTGGGAAGGGAAAGATGTTCTTGGTGGTGGGGTCTAGTTAGAGTTGGCGGAAATGTTTGAGAATGATGGATTCGATGCGGAGACTGGTGGGGTGGTAGATGAGGACAAGGGGGACTCTATCTTTATTGTGTTTGGAGGGGGGGTTTAGAGCAGTGGAACGGGGAATGAAGGTTGTGTGGTGTAGGGCTGTCTGGATGGCAGAGGGAGGAAAGGTATGTTGTTCAAAATAGGTAGACATCTGGAATGTCTCCTTGTCCAAACAGATGCGGAGGAGGCAGAGGAATTGTGAGAATGGGGTGGAGTTCTCGCGGGATACTGGGTGGGAGGAGGTGTGGTCCAGGACTCAACATTCAGTTCTCCAATTTCAATGAACTTCCCTCCCCATCCCCACAACTCCTTTCCCAGCCCCTCCCCCTCCCGGCCACTGCTCCCTGCCACCTATCAGATTCATTCCTCCCATTGACCAACCAGGTCATACCCTCTACCTGTCTTCACCTATCCCCACTTCACCACCCTGTCTCTGGCACCCCCTTTGTCTGCAGGTCCCCCTGCACCCACCCCCAGTCCTGAAAAAGGGTTACACCCAAAATGTCAACTTCTCCACCTCCTGATGCTGCCTGCCTTGCTGGGTTCTTACAGCCTCCTGCCTGTCCCTCCTGATGCTGCCTCCCTGCTGTGTTCCCCACAGCCTCCTGCCTGTCCCTCCTGATGCTGCCTCCCTGCTGTGTTCCCCACAGCCTCCTGCCTGTCCCTCCTGATGCTGCCTGCCTTGCTGTGTTCCTCCAGCCTCCTGCCTGTCCCTCCTGATGCTGCCTGCCTTGCTGTGTTCCCCCAGCCTCCTGCCTGTCCCTCCTGATGCTGCCTGCCTTGCTGTGTTCCCCCAGCCTCCTGCCTGTCCCTCCTGATGCTGCCTGCCTTGCTGTGTCCCCACAGCCTCCTGCCTGTCCCTCCTGATGCTGCATGCCTTGTTATGTTCCCCCAGCCTCCTGCCTGTCCCTCCTGATGCTGCCTGCCTTGCTGTGTTCCTCCAGCCTCCTGCCTGTCCCTCCTGATGCTGCCTGCCTTGCTGTGTTCCTCCAGCCTCCTGCCTGTCCCTCCTGATGCTGCCTGCCTTGCTGTGTTCCTCCAGCCTCCTGCCTGTCCCTCCTGATGCTGCCTGCCTTGCTGTGTTCCCCCAGCCTCCTGCCTGTCCCTCCTGATGCTGCCTGCCTTGCTGTGTTCCTCCAGCCTCCTGCCTGTCCCTCCTGATGCTGCCTGCCTTGCTATGTTCTTCCAGCCTCCTGCCTGTCCCTCCTGATGCTGCCTGCCTTGCTGGGTTCTTCCAGCCTCCTGCCTGTCCCTCCTGATGCTGCCTGCCTTGCGGTGTTCCCCCAGCCTCCTGCCTGTCCCCCCTGATGCTGCCTGCCTTGCTGTGTTCCCCCAGCCTCCTGCCTGTCCCTCCTGATGCTGCCTGCCTTGCTGCGTTCTTCCAGCCTCCTGCCTGTCCCTCCTGATGCTGCCTGCCTTGCTGCGTTCTTCCAGCCTCCTGCCTGTCCCTCCTGATGCTGCCTGCCTTGCTGTGTTCCTCCAGCCTCCTGCCTGTCCCTCCTGATGCTGCCTGCCTTGCTGTGTTCCTCCAGCCTCCTGCCTGTCCCTCCTGATGCTGCCTGCCTTGCTGTGTTCCTCCAGCCTCCTGCCTGTCTACTTTGGATTCCAGCATCTGCAGTTTTTTTTGTCTCTCACAATAAAGGATAGCATCTTAATTTTACAACCATTTTACATCTCTTTTTCTCTTTCACCTCCATTAACAATGCCTTTGTCTATTCCACTGGGCCTCGACACCAGAAACCTGTATTCCCTTTGTTCCCTCCTCCTTTGTTAAATGTATATAAAAAAAAAATCCAACACCTTCCAGTTCTGAAGCCTCATACTGGATTGGAAACATTAATTCCATTTCTCTCTCCAAAGATGCTGCCAGAACTCCAGATTTCTCTGCATTTGTTTCAGATTTTCATCAGTTTCTATACAAAGTAATTACAAAGCTCAAAGACAATCCAAAGTCTTATTCTTTTGTTGCAGGTGATGTTTATGAGCCACAAGTTTTCCCTTGATTCTGGATTCCCTTCAAGAAACATTCTTTTTCACAAAACCTTTTTTTTATTCAGTCACAGTGAATCAAGCTAGGGACTCTGTTATCTGATCTCAGAATAAACTGTCAAAAAGTTGGAAGATAGAATTTACGACTCTCTGCAGTAGTATCTCAATTCAAACAATCAAAACTCCCTGTAATCTTTGCAGTAAATATTCAGACTTTTTTGGATGGGGGTTATTTACTTTGAAAAGTTGGTTTTGCCACATAGACCAGCAATGTCACAATTTTGATTTATGGTCTGTTCTGAGCTCCTTGATAGCAATCAGGGCGTCGATGAGGATGCTTTAATTTGCCTCAGTGTCATTGGGTTAAAGAAAGGAAAATCAGCTGGTTTTCCCCCTCTTCCTCACTCAGCAACCTGTGTGGAAAAGTGCACATGTAAATGTCAAATGAGGAAACCACCACCAGAGAGTGATGAGCCTTTGGAATGATCTGTTACAGAAAGTGGTTAAGGCTAAAACATTGAAGGTTTTCAAGAAAGAGTTAGATGTAGTTCTTAGGGCTGAAGGGATCAAAGGATCAGGGAGAAAGTGTGAACAAGGTACTGAGTTCGATGATCTGTCATGATCAAATTGAATGGCCTACTGCTGTTCCCACTTTCTACGTTACAGTGATACTTGGATGTCATGAGTTAGGTTATAAGGAGAAACTAGCATTGTATTGTTCGGAATTTAGAAAGTGAAGGTGTAATTTGGATAATGTCTTCATGATATGAAAGGGAACAGACAGGGAACTGTTGCCATTCTGGGCACTCTCATTGGTATATACTGGTTCAGCTCCCTGAGTCACATCTTCAGCAATCTAGTAGCTTGCTTTATGTCTGTTTTTGTGCTCATGTGAATCTGGTTGACCTTTGTTCTTCATCAGTGTTACGGTTCCTCAATCGTGTTGTCAACCACAGTCTTAAAATGCAACCTTTGTCACTGACTTGCATCATGACAAACTCCATTGAATGCTGGAAGAAATCAGAAATCTCAGGCCAAAGCTCCACACTCAACATTTCTCATTTCCACAGGGGTGGGATTCGGGATGATCCCAGGTTTGTGCACATGTGCTTCCCAGAGGCATTTCAATGAACACTTGTCTCCACTGAAATCAGATTGTAGTGTCCCTAGTGTTTGGTACATGTCATATGGTAATTAGAGGGGAGGTGGTGGTTTCGTGGTAATGTCACTGGCCTAGCAATCCAAAGACGCCAGACTAATGTGATAGGGACTTGGGTTTGAATCCTACCATGATAGCTGGTGAAATTTTCGTTATATTCCGAAAAAGCTCCCCAACTGTGATCATGTAACAAAAAAAAAGAGTTGATTGCTGTAAAAGCCCATCTGGTTCACAGATGCCCCTCAGGGAATGAAACCTGCTGTCCTTATCTGGTCTGGCCGACATGTGACTCCAGAATCACACTGATGTGATTGACTCTTAACAGCCCTCTGGGCAATAAATGCTGAGCCAGATGCCCAGATCCTGTGAACAAATTAAAAACAAAGAACTCATCCTGTTCTCAATACCTTTCTTTTGAATAGCTAGCGCACCCATTTGGAGAACAATGGTACCCCTACGGATAAGTTCACAGAAAGTCTTGGAGGTGGTAATCAGGGATTCTTTAGGACTGTTAACTGTGGAGGAGATTGTGTGTAAAACGTGCTTAAAGCAACTGAGAATTGTCCAATCTGTCAAGATTTGTCTCGATGCATCAACGAGTTTAATGAAGTTTAATGCGGAAAAGTGAGGTGATTCACTTTGGAAGGAGTAACAGGAATGTAGAGCACTAGGCTAATGGTAAGATTCTCGGTAGTGTAGATGAGCAGAGAGACCTCGGTGTCCATGTACATAGATTCCCTCAAAGTTGCCCCCAGGTTGATAGGGCTGTTAAGAAGGCATACGGTGTGTTAGCTTTTATTAGTAGAGGGAGCGAGTTTTAGAACAATGAGGACATGCTGCAGCTCTGGTATGGCCACATTTAGAGTACTGCATACAATGCTGGTCACCACATTATAGGAATAATGTGGAAGCTTTGGAAAGGGTTCAGAGGAGATTTACTAGGATGTTGCCTGGTATGGAAGGAAGGTCTTATGAGGAAAGGTTGAGGGACTTGAGGCTGCTTTTGTTAGAGAGAAGAAGGTTGAGAGGTAACTTAGTTGAGACATATAAGATAATCAGAGGGTTAGATAGGGTGGAGAGGGAGAGCCTTTGTCTTCGGATGGTGATGGCTAGCACGAAGGGACACAGCTTTAAATTGAGGTAATTTCTTTACTCAGAGAGTAGCAGGGGCGTGGAACGCACTGCCTGCAACAGAAGTAGACTTGCCAACTTTATGGGCATTTATATGGTCATTGGCTAGGCATAAGGATGAGAATGGAATAGTGTAGGTTAGGTAGGCTTCAGATTGGTTTCACAGAGCAGCGCAACATTGAAGGCCGAAGGGCCTGTACTGCGCTGTAATGTTCTATGTTCTATGTTCTGTGTTCGAAGTATCAACCTGTCAAGAAGTGGTTACAAATTTTAACCCATCAATAAGAACCAAGGAATGTCAACCTATCAAGAATGTCAACAAGTTTCAACCTGTCAAGAACAAACTTCCTCCAAGGCCTGACTGCGCACGTGCGCAGTTGCTCCAATGTTCCATGCCCGGTGATAGGTGTTGGCAGACTGATCACGGCATTGACTTCCAGTTCCAGAAGTCACTGCTGCACATAGACCTTGGAGGCTGGTGCAGCTGGAAAGAAAACGAGAGAGAGTGCTGATCAAGAAGTGTCAACAAGTGAGATCTGTCAAAAAGTGTCAACCTATTGAAACGTCAACAAGTGCTGACCTGTTGTGAAGTGTCAACAGGACTCAAGTTATGATTTTTATGAATGGGAGTGCATTTCTCAATAAAGTGTAGTCTGCAAAATAGAATTTTATTCATTGAACTTTTTTTCTTCTAAAATGTATGTATTTGTGGATACTCAATGAGATGACGTGATAGGTGATGGGGAAATTGTGATGGTTGGCAGTAGGCACTAAGTTGACATAAGTGTATGAAGAGTCATGGGGGATGGCAAGAGGGTATTAGTTTGCATGGATGGGACATGGGAAGTGTGTGTTGATGAGGAAGGTGAGAGTGGTGTGAGGGGTGAGGACTGGAGGAAAGTTTTATATTTCTTCCCTTTTGGAGAGGTGAGGTCCTGGGTCACCTTTGGAAGAGGTGAGGCACCCTTTGGGGTTGTGAAAAGGTATGTTTGTGCCTACAAAGTGCCGAAAAGATGGGACTTGATTGTGAAGAAACTACCCAAAGAAATTTGCGGAATTGTGAAAAAAAAAGACAAGGTCAGGTATTTTTCAAGTTTCCTGTCCACATAAGCCATTATAAAATTTGTGCTGCTAAAATGATTTGCCAACCATCATTTTCACAAGGGAGGTGGTTGATGGACAGCTCCAACTGATTGAATGAAAATGTTTGTTGATATGAGGGATTCAACATTTAGGGGTCAAGCACTTAAGTGGAGTGTTTGTTTTCATAAGGGTCGAGTTGAAACAATTTAACAATAGTTTGGTATCAATTAGAGAGCGATGTTTTTCAATAGGGGCACCATCAGCAGAGACCCAGTTCAAGTCCCACCTGCTTCAGAAACTTGTCATAACATCTCTGAATAGGATGATTACGAAAATAGGTTAAACAAAAAATTTAGACTGCTAACTAGGCCTCTTGGCTGTGTCCCTCCCTCTGATACTGGGAGGTTTGAGTTCAAGTCCCACCTGCTCTGGAGGGGGCTACTTAGGATCTCTGAACAGGCTAATTGGAAAATATAATACAAAGACTGACGACACTCACCTTCTTGAGTATTCAGGGGTAGAAAAAGGCACAAAATAGTCTGATAACTCAGGAGGCATCAGGACAAAACAAAAATTATGTCCGTGCTGAATAATAGGTGAGTGAGCACAGAGAGAGAAAGGTAAAAGACGACGATCGGGTGGACATTTAATGGGAGCAAGCTCGTGCTGTCTGGCCTTATCACAATCACAGAAGTGTTACAATGCAGAAGGAGGCCATTCAGCCCATTCTACCAGCACAGCCTTGTTAAATCAATATCATTATCTCCTGCTTTTTCTCAATGCTCTTGCACATTATTTTTATCCCAATAATCATTCGACGCTGTCTTGAATACCTTACTTTAACCTGCGCCCACTTCGCTTTCAGGCTGAAAAGGGATATTTTTGTGTTGGAATCAGGTCAGAGAAGGTTCACTCATTCTTGGGATGAAGGATTTATCTAATGAAGAGAAGTTGAACAGATTGGTCCTGTATCCATTGGAGTTCAAAGAATGAGAGATAATTTTATTGAAACATATAAGATCATGTGGGGTCTTGACAGGACAGATGTTGAAGAGTTGTTTCCCCTTGTAGGGAAGACTAGAATGATGGACTACAGTTTAAAAATAAGAAGTCTTGATTTCAAGGCAAATATACAAAGCACTTTTTTCCCCAGAGTGTTTTTAGTCTTTGGAATCCTCTTCCTTAGAAATCATTGAAGGCTGGATCAGTGAATCAATTCAAGGCTGAGTTAGTTAGAGCTTTCTTGGACATGTGCATCAAGAATGATCAGGCAGAGATGGGAAAATGGACCTGAGACCATAACCTGATCAGCCAAGATCGTATTGAACGATGGGACAGCTTTGATGGGCCAAAAGGCCTTGACCTGACCCTAAGTTCTATGTCCCTATGCAGAACAAAGCAGATGTAGGTAAACTGAGGCAAACATGGCATCGGTCCACCTGGGACAGGTGTTTGTGGAGTCCTGCAGGTGTCACCAACCCATTCCTGGAAGGAACCAGAGGTGAAAAAACTCAGGGCTGTGGCGACCATCACAACCACTGGCAACGGATATCCAGTTGTCTTGCTGAGAAATTTTTTAGAATCCCTACAGTATGGAAACAGGCCCTTTGGCCCAACAAGTCCACACCAACCCCCTGAAGAGTAACACATCCAGACCCATTCCCCTACATTTACCCCTGACAAATGCACCCTGAACATTGTGGGACAATTTAGCGTGGCCAGTTCACCTAAATTGCACATCTTTGGATTGTGGGAGGAAACCGGAGCACCCAGAGGAAACCCACGCAGACACGGGGAGAATGTGCAAACTCCACACAGTCAGTCACCCAAGGCTGGAATCGAACCTGGGTCCCTGGTGCAGTGAGGCAGCAGTGCTAACCATTGTGCCACCGTGCCGCCCATATGAAGCTGGTGTGTTGTGGACATGAAGCTGGCATGTTGTGGGTATGAAGCTGGTCTGTTGTGGATATGAAGCTGGCGTGTTGTGGATATGAAGCTGGCGTGTTTTGAATATGTAGCTGGTGTGCTGTGGATATGAAGCTGGTGTGTTGTGGATATGAATTACATTACATTACATCACACTTACATTACATTACAGTGTGGAAACAGGCCCTTCGGCCCAACAAGTCCATACCGCCCCGCCGAAGCGCAACCCACCCATACCCCTACATCTACCCCTTACCTAACACTACGGGCAATTTAGCATGGCCAATTCACCTGACCTGCACATCTTTGGATTGTGGGAGGAAACTGGAGCAGCCGGAGGAAACCCACGCAGACGCGGGGAGAACGTGCAAACTCCACACAGTCAGTCGCCTGAGGCAGGAATCGAACCTGGGTCCCTGTGAGGCAGCAGTGCTAACCACTGAGCCACTGTGCCAGCCCCAAAAAGGGAGGCTTGTTCCAGGAGTTTGAGGTGGTCAGAAATTACCTGCTCTGAAAATCTGAAGTCCCTGAAACATTGATGCTCAGTTATGTTGAAAGAGGGGACCTTCTGTCTGAATGTACCCTGTATTAGGGCGATTGCCTCACTTCAGCTGGAGCTGTCGGTCAATTCCCTCTGTTGTGCTGAGTGACATGTGACTGAAGAGGAGGTAGCTGCTCATGCTGTTGTCTTGCTTCTCCTCCTCCTGTTGATGTTGGTGTTCGTGCTCCTCTTAGCTCTCATTCGAGGTCCAAAGTGAAGCTTTGGAAACTGCTTGTGTGACCCACTGAAGGCTGACAGCAGGAATGTGCAAATCAAGGCAAGTAAGGTCCATGGTATCAGAAATTACCTCCAAAAAAATGGTGGAAATCACCTGGAAAACGCAGAATGTGTTTTTTTGAGCAGCAAGCTTGCAGCCAGGCAAGGAAGCAGCTGCCTTGCTTCAGTTTTTAATGACTTTCCAGCCTGCTGATCTCAAAGAGCTATGAATTTCTGTTGTGCTCTCGCCTTGTTGACTCTGGTGAAAGCTGAACAGTTCTGGAACCCCATGTGCTGGCAATTTGCCAGAATACTGCACTTCCAATTATTTTCTTTCCATATTTAAGTATCATACCTACAAGGGCCTTGGGGAGACCACACCTGTAGTATTGCATGCAGTTTTGGTTTCCTAATCTGAAGAAAAATATACTTACCATAGAGGGAGTGTAGCAAAGGTTCACCAAGCTGATGCCTACGATGTCCTATGAGGAGATATTAGGCTGACAGGGCCTGTATTCACTGGAGTCAGTGGTCCTGCTCCTTGGATGCAGCCTGACCTGCTGTGCTTTTCCAGCGCCACACTTTTTGACTCTGATCTCGAGCATCTGCAGTCCTCACTTTCTGGAGTTTAGAAGAATGAGAGAGAATTTGATTGAAATGTATACAATTCTGACAGGGCTGGACAGACTGGATACAGGGATAACGTTTCTCTGGGGTCCAGATCAAGGAGACACAGTGTCAGGATACAGGGTAGGCCATTTTGGACTAAGATGAAGAAAGATCTCTTCATTCAGACGGGGGTAGTCAACTTGTGGAATTCTGTACCTCATAAGTCAGTGGAGATGACTCATTGAGTATGTTTAAGAAAGGCACATAGGTTTCTAGATGCTAAAGGTGTCATGGAATATGGGGAAAGAGCAGGAACATGGCGTTAAGATAGAGGATCAGCCATGATTGTGTTGAATGGTGGAACAGGCTCAATGGATCAAATGGCCTACTCCTGCTCCTCTTCTGTCTGTTGTTATCCACACGGGGATTTCCTTCATGTTTCTAAGTGCAGGATTCTGTCAGGTTTCTGGCAAACTGGAATTTTGTTGATATTTTGTATGCTCTGGTTACCACCCCTCCACTCATCCCTCACTTTAGGATTAAATTAGGATTCTACTTGTTTGATTTTTCTACAGAACACCAAGACACAAAAGAAAAACATACTGTATTTCACTTCTTCCTTTGCAACATATTTGTCTTGCACTATAGATTAACTCAGCTACAGAATAGTTATATTCTTCCAACCATTTTTCAGTCAAAGATGCTGTCCTGCTAATCTGCACTCCTTAGTTTAACAGATAGATGGTGGTGTAGCAGAAATATCACTGGATTGGTAATCCAAAGCCCCAGGCATGGCTCCAGCTGGTGGAATTTATATTCAGTTTATATATCTGGAATAATAAGCTGCTTCTTCAGAACAGATGTTCTGGTGAAGAACACTTTGGATGAAGCGTCATACTGGACTTGAAATGTTAGCTCTGCTTTCTCTCGACAGATGCTACCAGACCTGCTGAGTTTCTCCAGCAATTTATGTTTTGGCTTCAAATAACTGCATATGTATCTAAAAATGTTGTCAGCAAATATATCCTGGCAGAATTAATGTACATTAGCACTTCAGGTTCAATTTTACCATTTCTGTTTTGCTCAAAATAAAGAACAGTGTTGAAAGGTTCGAAGTGGGATGACAAAAGTGGTGGATGGAGCAAGTTGCCTAACTGTAAAGTAATAGCATATAGCTATCTGCATCCATCTGAATAATAAACTGATGAGACAGACTCTGACCATCATTGCCTAGAGGCCCCATTGAACCTTCAGGTTTTCCTGCTTCGAATTCCATAAAAGTATGATGTTTTGCATATCTTCCTACAGCCCCCTCTCCTCCTCAGTCATAAAACACTTCCACACATTCTTCAATAATATTCCAGCACCTAATCCTATCAATACCAACTTCTCCCTCATGACATCTCCCATCTGTTTACCATTCGGATGGTTGCACATCTTTTCAACCCTCTCTCCTCTGTGCAGATTTCAGTGTCAGCCTTCCTCCCAATTTCTAGCCATTTTGCTGAGTTAAAAGTGGCTAAAGAGATTGGAGTCTGCAAGAAGAAATGTTGTGCTAAAACTACACAAGACACAAGTCAGACCACAGCTAGAATACGGTGAGCAGTTTTGGGCACTTCATCTAAGGAAAGATAGATTGGCACTGAAGGCAGTCCAGAGAAGGTTCGCTAGGCTGAGGCCGGGTATGGAGGCACTGTCTTTTGAGGAGAGGCTGATTCAGTTGGGCCTGTACTGATTGGAGTTTAGAAGCATGAGAGGTTGCCTCATTGAAACATACAAGATTCTCAGAGGACTGAACAGGGTAGATTCTACATTGGAGAAACCAAATGCAGATTGGGTCACCGCTTTGCAGAATACCTCCAGTCTGTGTGCAAGCATGACCCCAACCTTCCAGCAACTGGTTATTTTAACACAGTGTCCTGCTCACACGCCCACTTGTCTGTTCCCAGCATGCAGCAGTGCTCCAGTGAATCACAGCGCAAACTGGAAGAACAACATCTCATGTTCGGACCAGACACTTTACGGTCTCCTGGACTTAATATTGAGTTCAACACCTTCAGATTGTGAACCCACTCCTATTCCTTCCCTTTTTTAAAAACATTACGTGTTACATTCTCTGTCACCGCGTCCTCTCTTCCCTCTCCCACCCCAGTGGGACTGTCTGTCCTTTCCAATCTGGCAATTAGACACACCAATGTTCTGCCATTCTCACATTCCCATCACTTAATCTGAATTATCAACGCCCTTTCTCCCCCAGCACTCAATGTCCCCCCCCCCCCACCTCAACTATTACACACTTAACGTCAGCTCTGATGAAGTCATCTAGACTTGAAAAGTTGGCTTGCTCTCTCATTGGACGCTGCCTGACCCACTGATCTCCAACATTTCTTGTTTTCAGTACAGATTCCAGCATCTGCAGTAATTTGCTCTGAGATGTGAAAAGGTTTCTTCCCCTTATGGGAGAGTTGAAGATCACAGGGTTTAATCTCAGAATTCAAGATGGCACATTTTAGAGATGAGGAATTTCTTCTCTCAGACGGTCGTGAATCTGTGGAATTCTTTACCTGTAGAAGCTGAATCATTAAGTATACTCAAAGCTGAGACAGACAGATTTTTAATCTGTAATGGAATCAAGGGTTATGGGGAAAAGACAAGAATGGGAGAGCAATCTCGAAGGGCTGAATGGCCTACTTCTGTTCCTAATTGTTATGGTCTTAAAATTGATACAAGTGTCTTTTATTCCAATATTTCCAGATGCATTTCATTGGGTTCTTACCACTATACACCTCTTTCATGTTAAGATCTTAGCAGGACTTATACACTTAATGGGAAGGTCCTAGGGAGTGTTGCTGAACAAAGAGACCTTGGAGTGCAGGTTCATAGCTCCTTGAAAGTGGAGTCACAGGTAGATAGGATAGTGAAGAAGGCGTTTGGTATGGTTTCCTTTATTGGTCAGGGTATTGAGTACAGGAGTTGGGAGGTCATGTTGCAGCTGTACAGGACATTGGTTAGGACACTGTTGGAATATTGTGTGCAATTCTGGTCTCCTTCCTATCGGAAAGATGTTGTGAAACTTGAAAGGGTTCAGAAAAGATTTACAAGGATGTTGCCAGGATTGGAGGATTTGAGCTACAGGGAGAGGCTGAATAGGCTGGAGCTGTTTTCCCTGGAGCGTCGGAGGCTGAGGGGTGACCTTATAGAGGTTTATAAAATTATGAGGGGCACGGATAGGATAAATAAGCAAAGTCTTTTCCCTGGGGTCGGGGAGTCCAGAACTAGAGGGCATAGGTTAAGGGTGAGAGGGGAAAGATATAAAAGAGACCTAAGAGGCAAAGTTTTCACACAGAGGGTGGTACGTGTATGGAATGAGCTGCCAGAGGATGTGGTGGAGGCTGGTACAATTGCAACATTTAAAAGGCATCTGGATGGGTATATGAATAGGAAGGGTTTGGAGGGATATGGGCCGGGTGCTGGCAGGTGGGACTAGATTGGGTTGGGATATCTGGTCAGCATGGACGGGTTGGACCGAAGGGTTTGTTTCCGTGCTGTACATCTCTAGGACTCTATGACTAGCATTTATAAAAAAGGGATGTAGAAAAAAAAAAGTGGAAGGATGGCATAAGAGATCTAAGCAGGGAATTAGTCAGAATAGGAAAACTCAGAAGTTTACAGTGTTGGAATATATAGAGAAACAGCAATAGATAAAAGGGAAAGTTATTAACTGCTGAAAATTGCAATAAGAGCAAAATGTAGGTAATAGGCTAGTCAGCATCTGAAAGAAGTTTTATGATTGAGATGTTAATAGATATAACTTAGTTTTCAGCTTGTTATATTTCAAGTATTAGAAGACATTAATGGAAGAACAAGCTGCAAATTTCACACCCATTTCTTTAAGTTGAAGGTGAGCCTGAAATTTACAAGCATCTGCAGATCTGAAAACTTCCTTCACACACAGCAGCAAAACTCAGAACATTGCTGGTCACAGCAATTAAACTTTAGCATCTTAAAGGGTCAGGGCAGATTGAAAAAGCAGAATAATACATTGTGCATTATATGACATGCAACTCCATTCATTAGAAAGCTGGCTGGGCCAGCATTTATTAGCTGCTCATAGTTGCCCTTGAGAAGGTGGTGGTGAATTGCCTTCTTGAACCATGCAGTCCATGTCAGAGAGTCATAGAGATGTACAGTATGGAAACAGACCCTTCGGTCCAACACATCCATGCTGACCAGATATCCTAACCTAATCTAGTCCCACTTTCCAGCACTTGGCACATATCCCTCCAAACTCTTCCTATTCATACACCCAGCCAGATGCCTTTTAAATGTAATTGTACCAGCCTCCATCACTTCCTCTGGCAGCTCACTCCATACACGTACCACCCTCTGTGTGAAAAAGTTGTCCGTTAGGTCTCTTTTATATCTTTCCCTTCTCATCCTGAACCTATGCCCTCTAGTTCTGGACTTCCCCACCCCTGAGATAAGACCTTGTCTATTTATCCTATCTATGCCCCTCATGGTTTTGTAAACCTCTATAAGGTCACCTCTCAGCCTCCGACGCTCCAGGGAAAACAGCCCCAGCCTGTTCAGCCTCTCCCTGTAGCTCAAATCCTCCAACCCTGGCAACATCCTCGTAAATCTTTTTTTTAGATTAGATTACTTACAGTGTGGAAACAGGCCCTTCGGCCTAACAAGTCCACACCGCCCCGCCGAAGCGTAACCCACCCATACCCCTACATCTACATCTAGATCTACCCCTTACCTAACACTACGGGCAATTTAGCATGGCCAATTCACCTGGCCTGCACATCTTTGGAGTGTGGGAGGAAACCGGAGCACCCGGAGGAAACCCACGCAGACACTGGGAGAATGTATAAACTCCACACAGTCAGTCGCCTGAGGTGGGAATTGAACCCGGGTCTCTGGCGCTGTGGTTTCTGAACCCTTTCAAGTTTAACAACATCCTTCCAATATGAGGGAAACCAGAATTGCCAAAAATATTCCAACAGTGGCCTAACCAATGTCCTGTACAGCTGCAACATGACCTCCCAGCCCCTGTACTCAATGTCCTGTCTAATGCTGTCGGTAGACCTACACTGTCAGGAAGGCAGTTCCAGGATTTTGACCCAGTTACAGTGAAGGAACGATGATATATTTCCAAGTCAGGATGGTGAGTGGCTTGGAGGGGAACTTGCAGGGGGTGGTATTTCTGCCCTTGACTTTCTATATGGTAAATGTCATGGGTTTGGCTGTCTTAGGAGCCTTGGTGAATGTTTGCAGTGCATCTTGTTGATGGTACACACTGCTGCTACTGAGCGCTGGTGAGAGGAGTTATTATTGAAGGTGGTGGTGAAGTACTTATTAAGTGGGCTGCTTTGTCCTGGATGGTGTTGAGTTTTCGGAGAATTGTTGGAGCTGCACCCGTCCAGGCAAGTGGCAAGTATTCCATGATACCCCTGAGTTGTGCCTTGTGGACAGACAATGAGGAGTTAGGAGGTGAGTTACTCGTCCAAGACCCAGCTTCTGACCTGCTTTGGTAGCCACAGTATAATCCAGTTCAGTTTCTTGTCAATGGCAAACCCCCAGGATGTTAGAGTACTGAAGAAGTCATCCCAGACTCAAAACGGTTCTCTCTCCACCTGCTGTGTTTCTCCAGCATTTTCTGTGTTTGTCCTCGGAGGTCGAAGCCGGCTGACCTACTCTGAGTACTGCCACAGCAAAGCATTCTCTTGCTTTCCAGCTGCCCACAGACCTGAAACCCATTTTCTATTGAAAAGGAGCAGCAGGAGAAAACAAACAGGAAAGAAACCGAAGTGTATAGCAGGGGGGGAATCATTGGTTCAGTGTGAGAATGACACATGAAACCAAACATCGAGGACAGGGGCGCAGTGGTCCTCAAAGAGCCATGACTCAGTAAGAAGCAGGTACCGGCTGTCATGCACTTTCACATAGCCCTTGAGAAGAGCGGATTGACGAATGGTCGGATCACATGCAGCTCCATTCCCCCCCCCCCCCCCACCCCACCGGCGTTTCACGGAAGCCCCGAGGAAAGTTGGGCGAGTGCTGCTGTGTGGAGCTGACCGGCAGAGCTGGGAGAGGAGGCCAATGGCAAAGTGAAGGCGAGGAGGCTGAGTGAGTGAGTGAGTGAGTGAGGTGCTGCTGGATTCGAAACCCAGGCATTTGAGGAGGGGGGTGGGAGAGACACACACACACACACACCACACACAGACTGTTTTTGGACACGATCCCTAACACGCTGCTGAGAGTCATCAATTATGCAAGGTAACAGCACGCACTGGGAAGGAAGGAAGCGCTGCAATATGGCGACAACCGCAGTTTCTCCTGCATCCTTTCAACATCTGCAGTACAGCATCACCTTCCGCGGTCTCTCTTAGAGCACCGAATGTAAGTCAATCCCTTCTTTTCTCGGGTGCCGCGCTTCCCCCCCCACCCCACCCCCCCTTCACCCTCTCTCTCTCTCTCTCTCCCCCCCCCCCCAAAACCAACCAAACAAAAAACCCCCCCACACAGCAACGAAGCGGCGTTTTATTCGCCTCCGCTTCGCCCAGCAGAAGCTCTTGCCGCAGAACAATTTTTCCAGCCGTGAACATCGTCTGCATTTCTGAGTAGGGTGTCTGCTGGGGATCAGCCCCCACCCAAAAAAAGATTCCATCCTCTCTGCAGGTTCCCTCCAGAATTGCTGCCCCCCACCCCCTTTTCCGCGGGTTTCGCCCGGAATCTCAGCTCAGTTGCTGAGAGATGGCACAATATTGAAATGTCAGATGCGGTCTCCATCCATGGCACTCGCCCAAACGCCGCCAAATCTCCATCCTCCACGCTCTGAGCTGGGGAGAGCGGTTTCATTCCTTCGCTACAATTTTCTATTTGTATACACCACCCCCCCCCACCCCACCTCTCTCTCTCTCTCTCTCTCTCTTAACCACCCGAATTGTAAATGCATCAGATTGCACCATTTTATTGAGAGGCCGGAACACTTTGCACAGTAAGAGGGCAGGGTTGGGAGGGAGGGAGAGGGGAAAGGAGGTGGGAGTGGGGGTGGGTGTGTGTATGTGTGTGTGTGGGTGGGGGTGGGGGGGGGGCGGGGGCGGAATCTATGGTTGGGTTAAGTTCTTGAAAAGGGTTTGGAATGTGTGGTTATGCGGTTAAAGGGAAGCGCTGGGTGTCACCGCAGTTAGAAAGTCAAATTGAACAGAGTGGCTGCAAGATCGGAAAGGTAATGCTATGGTGTGCTGGAAAGGCTGCTAGTGTGAAAACTTACTGTCCCCTTTCACCCCCAGCATCCTTCGCCCCCCCCACCACCACCCATTACCACCCCCGTACCCCCCCGCCCCCAACACTCCCACCCACAGCATCCTCCAACCCATTACCACCCTGTACCCCCCTAACACTCCTACCCCAGCATCCTTCTCCCCCAACACTCCTACCCCCACAGTCCTCTTCTGCCCCCAAAACTCCCACCCCCAGCATCCTGTCCCCAACACTCCCACCCCCAGCATCCTGCCCCTACAATCCCACCCCCAGCATCCTGTCCCCCAACACTCCCACCCCCTCATCCTGCCCCAACAATCCCACCCTCAGCATCCTGTCCCCAACACTCCCACCCCCAGCATCCTGTCCCCAACATTCCCACCCCCAACATCCTGTCCCCCAACACTCCCACCCCCAACATCCTGTCCCCAACACTCCCACCCCCAGCATCCTGTCCCCCAACACTCCCACCCCCAGCATCCTGTCCCCAACACTCCCACCCCCAGCATCCTGTCCCCCAACACTCCCACCCCCAGCATCCTCTCCCCAACACTCCCACCCCCAGCATCCTCTCCCCAACACTCCCACCCCCAGCATCCTGTCCCCCAACACTCCCACCCCCAGCATCCTGCTCCCCAACACTCCCACCCCCAACAGTCCTGTCCCCAACACTCCCACCCCCAGCATCCTGTCCCCCAACACTCCCACCCCCAGCATCCTCTCCCCAACACTCCCACCCCCAACATCCTGTCCCCCAACACTCCCACCCCCAGCATCCTGTCCCCAACACTCCCACCCCCAGCATCCTGTCCCCCAACACTCCCACCCCCAGCATCCTCTCCCCAACACTCCCACCCCCAGCATCCTCTCCCCAACACTCCCACCCCCAGCATCCTGTCCCCCAACACTCCCACCCCCAGCATCCTCTCCCCAACACTCCCACCCCCAGCATCCTGTCCCCAACACTCCCACCCCCAGCATCCTGCTCCCCCAACACTCCCACCCCCAGCATCCTGCTCCCCCAACACTCCCACCCCCAGCATCCTCTCTCCCCAACACTCCCACTCCCCAGCATCCTGCTCCCCCAACACTCCCACCCCCAGCATCCTGCTCCCCCAACACTCCCACCCCCAACATCCTGCTCCCGAACACTCCCACCCCCAGCATCCGCTCCCCCAACACTCCCACCCCCAGCATCCTGCTCCCCCAACACTCCCACCTCCCAACATCCTGTCCCCCAACACTCCCACCCCCACATCCTGTCCCCCAACACAGCTCCCACCCCCAGCATCCTGTCCCCAACACTCCCACCCCCAACAATCCTGTCCCCCAACACTCCCACCCCCAGCATCCTGTCCCCAGCATCCTGTCCCCCAACACTCCCACCCCCAGCATCCTGTCCCCCAACACTCCCACCCCCAGCATCCTGCTCCCCCAACACTCCCACCCCCAGCATCCTGTCCCCAACACTCCCACCCCCAACATCCTGCTCCCCTAACACTCCCACCCCCAGCATCCTGTCCCCCAACACTCCCACCCCCAACATCCTGCACCCCTAACACTCCCACCCCCCCAGCATCCTGTCCCCAACACTCCCACCCCCAGCATCCTGTCCCCAACACTCCCACCCCCAGCATCCTGTCCCCAACACTCCCACACCCAACATCCTGCACCCCAACACTCCCACCCCCAACATCCTGCACCCCAACACTCCCACCCCCAACATCCTGTCCCCCAACACTCCCACCCCCAACATCCTGTCCCCAACACTCCCACCCCCAGCATCCTGTCCCCCCAACACTCCCACCCCCAGCATCCTGTCCCCAACACTCCCACCCCCAGCATCCTGCACCCCTAACACTCCCACCCCCATCATCCTGTCCCCCAACACTCCCACCCCCAAGCATCCTGCACCCCCTAACACTCCCACCCCCATCATCCTGTCCCTAACACTCCCACCCCCAGCATCCTGTCCCCCAACACTCCCCGCTCCCAGCATCCTGTCCCAAACACTCCCACCCCCAACTATCCTGTCCCCCAACACTCCCACCCCCAGCACCTGTCCCCAACACTCCCACCCCAGCATCCTGTCCCCAACACTCCCACCCCCAACATCCTGTCCCCAACACTCCCACCCCCAACATCCTGTCCCCAACACTCCCACCCCCAGCATCCTGTCCCCAACACTCCCACCCCAGCATCCTGTCCCCAACACTCCCACCCCCAACATCCTGTCCCCAACACTCCCACCCCCACATCCTGTCCCCAACACTCCCACCCCCAACATCCTTCCCCCAACACTCCCACCCCCAGCATCCTGCACCCCTAACACTCCCACCCCCAGCATCCAGCCCCCAACACTCCCACCCCCAGCATCCTCGTTCCCCCAACACTCCCACCCCCAGCATCCTGTCCCCAACACTCCCACCCCCAGCATCCTGCCCCCAACACTCCCACCCCCAGCATCCTGTCCCCAACACTCCCACCCCAGCATCCTGCCCCCAACACTCCCACCCCCAGCTCCTGTCCCCCAACACTCCCACCCCCAGCATCCTGCCCCCAACACTCCCACCCCCAGCATCCTGCCCCCAACACTCCCACCCCCAGCATCCTGTCCCCAACACTCCCACCCCCAGCATCCTGTCCCCCAACACTCCCACCCCCAGCATCCTGTCCCCAACACTCCCACCCCCAGCATCCTGTCCACCAACACTCCCACCCCCAGCATCCTGTCCCCAACACTCCCACCCCCAGCATCCTCTCCCCAACACTCCCACCCCCAGCATCCTGTCCCCAACACTCCCACCCCCAGCATCCTCGTTCCCCCAACACTCCCACCCCCAGCATCCTCGTTCCCCCAACACTCCACCCCCAGCATCCCACCTCCAACACTCCCACCCTCAGCATCCTGCCCCCAACAGTCCCACCCCCAGCAGCCTGTCCCCCAACACTCCCACCCCCAGCATCCCCCCCCCCAACACTCCCACCCCCAGCATCCTCGTTCCCCCAACACTCCCACCCCCAGCATCCTCGTTCCCCCAACACTCCCACCCCCAGCATCCTCGTTCCCCCAACACTCCCACCCCCAGCATCCTCGTTCCCCCAACACTCCCACCCCCAGCATCCTCGTTCCCCCAACAGTCCCACCCCCAGCATCCTGTCCCCCAACACTCCCCCCCCAGCATCCCCCCCCCAACACTCCACCCCCAGCATCCTCGTTCCCCCAACACTCCCTCCCCCAGCATCCTCGTCCCCCAACACTCCCACCCCCAGCATCCTCGTTCCCCCAACACTCCCACCCCCAGCATCCCTCGTTCCCCCAACACTCTCACCCCCAGCATCCTGCCCCCACATCCCTCCCCCCAGCCCTCTTCCTCCTAACACTCCCACACCTTCCCTCATATCCCACCCCAGCATCATCCCACCAACATCCCTCCCCCACACTCCTGCCTCGTCCCCCATATCCCCACCCCAGCATCACCCCACCAACATCCTCCCCCACCTCCTGCCCCGTCCCCCATATCCTCACCCCAGCATCACCCCTCCAACATCCTCCCCCACACTCCCACCCCCTCCCTCACATCCCCACCCCACATCACCCCTCCAACATCCTTCCCCCACACCCACCCCCCCCCCCCCCTCCCCCCCCACCCCCCCCCCCCCCCCCTCCCCCCCCCCCCCCACCCCCCCCCCCCCCCACCCCCCCCCCCCCCCCCCCCCCCCCCCCCCCCCACCCCCCCCCCCCCCCCCACCCCCCCCACCCCCCCCCCACCCACCCCCCCCCCCCCCCCCCCCCCCCACCCCCCCTCCCCCCCCCCCCCCCCCTCCCCCCCCACACCCCCCCCCCCCCCCCCCCCCCCCCCCCCCCCCCACCACCCACCCCCCCCCCCCCCCCACCCCCCCCCCCCCCCCCACCCCCCCTCCCCCCACCCCCCCCCCCCCACCCCCCCCCCCCCCCCCCCCCCCCCCCCCCCCCCCACCCCCCCCCCCCCCCCCCCCCCCCCCCCCCCCCCCCCCCACCCCCCCCCCCCCCCCCCCCCCCCCCCCACCCCCCCCCCCCCCCCCCCCCCCCCCACCCCCCCCCCCCCCCCCCACCCCCCCCCCCCCCCCCCCCCCCCCCCCCCCCCCTCCCCCCCCCCCCCCCCCACCCCCCCCCCCCCCCCCCCTCCCCCCCCCCCCACCCCCCCCCCCCCCCCCCCCCCCACCCCCCCCTCACTCCCCACCCACATCACCCCACCACATCCTCCCCCACCCCCCCCGCCCTCACATCCCACCCCAGCAGCACCCACCAACATCCTCCCCCCACACCCCCACCACCTCCCCCACACCCCCACCCCAGCAGCATCCCACCACATCCTCCCCCAACCCTCTCACCCCCTCCCCCACATCCTTACCACCAGCACCATCCCCCAAACACTTACCATCCACATCTCTACCCACAGCTTGACTCTGACTGCCCTTTCCACCCCCCCTCCCCCACATCCTCACCACCACATCCTAA